>NC_052018.1:97608273-97773273 GCF_015832195.1 Motacilla alba alba
GAGAAAATAAACAGTGACATGAGAATTGGAGGGGATAGGAACAGGTCCTGGTGGTAGCAAAACCCTGTATTTGCTGTACATATTCCCTTCACTTCTTCCACTTTCCCTCATTATCTTATTTGATATGTGTAGCTGAATAAGCATGTAACCTCTAAGGCTGTGGAGCAGATCATTAGGAGTTACTGATTAACACCATGTTTCAATAGCAGATCCTGTGTTCTTCTTTTTACAAACCAAAGGGGTCTGGCTTTATGATTTTTTAAATTAAAGTGTAAATATTGCAGCATCATAAACTGTTTGATTTATAGATGACAGCAAAGTTTGCACTTTAGGAAAGGACAAGGGAAACTTCAGATGTACAGTTTCAGTGCCCCTGTTTGCCTGTAACAGCTGTCCTGGTATTTTTTCTTTGGTGAACTCATCCTATCAGCCTTATCCATCATGCCTGTGGGTCCAATCTGGCAGGATGACTTAAATTCCTTTTTTATGTTTATAAGCATAAGGAGTACTCACATACTGTACATTTTAACTGATGAAGTGAGGGAAAAAAATTTGGAGGAATATTAAGCTCATAAGGTGAGCTGAAAAGTTGATGTTCGTTGTGAGGATTCCAGAGAGGTGGGGCTAGATGCATGACTGTAAATTTCAGAGGCATGAGAGAAATTATAAATCAAGACTGACAAAGATTTGAGGTGTTGGTGGACAATAGAAGGGTATTTCTGAGATCCCTAATGCAAAATGTTACCAGGTTGTTCAGGATGAAGACTCCAAAAAGGAAAGTCTCACCTTTCTCAGGCAATCAGTAGAACTTGGCTTCCACGTGCAGTGCAAGTTAGGAAACTCTCAAGCGGGGGGGGTGATTTAATTTTAACTGGGTTTGAATCAGCATTATTTACCAATGGGGCACCTATAATCCTCAGTAGAAGTTGTTCATCGGAAGTTTGGACTCCTCCTGGTCACCAGGCTCTTTGGGCAACATCTCTGTTCTTGGAGCAGGGAAAAACTTGGCAAACACTGAAATTCTTTTCTCTCTGAATCCTACTTGCTCTGTCTCCATGACTGACATTCTCCTCCACCTTGCTGTCAGCATGGTTACGCTTGCATGGGAGTTATTCAACCTGAGGTTACTCTCAGGAGCAGTAATTTACCAAGAGAGGCCTAATTCTTTGCATAGGGGGTTTTACAAATCCTCCTTCACTAGCATGACTTGCCTCTTTCCATCTTTCCTCAGGAAACTCTTCTTGCCAGCACGGCCAATGTGATTTGTTTGTTGAGATTTTAGGGGGATGTGTTTTGGGATAGCTCTTTGTTGTGTTGCAAGGAACTTGGTTTCTTTGTCGGGCTGTTTTGTTGTCCCTGTAGCCCTTACACAGCCTGCCTGCACCATTCCAGTGTGCCTGGGCTGTGGGCAAGGACTGGAGGAAGTTGAGGGTTTGCCTCTCTCTGTGCATGCAGGAGAAGCATAACCTCACCTGAATGTTTGTGGTGACAGAGAGGAAAAAAAGTTAAAGCGGTTAGTTTTCCTTAACATATACTTGATTTAGAATAGAATTTGTCAGTTGGAAATATTGGACAGCTTTCTGTCCCCAAATATATCACAGAGTGTGCAGTGCTGAGATGGTCAGGACAGACAAAACAGAATAAAGCCTGCAATATTAATTCTCCTTTCCACCTCTTAGCAGAGCCTTTCTGACTACCCCACATTGGCCTTTTCTCTTCTAGAGCACCAGGGACCACCTCTCTTGTCTCAGACCAAACCTTTGGGAGAAGAGGCAGCCAGCTGTAACAAAGCAGGAGCCCAGCTTCAGACTTGAATGCATTCAGAAAACATTGGCACTCTGTTCACCTTCTTTTCTCTGTAGCAAGAAGACTAGAAGCATAATTTTCTTTTAATGATATACAAAATATTCATGAACAGTGATGAAATCCAAAATCATGCCATAGTGTCTGATTCACCTCTCTCCCTGCTGGAGCTGTACTTGTTTTACTACAGGAAGTATTTTGTGGCTCTACAGTAGCTGCCTGGGTTTTGTTGCTAAAGGCCCAGATAGTGAAGTTTGGTGTTTTTTGGTGTTTTTTTTTTTTTTTTTTTCATCAAACTTGTTGAAAGGCCTTTCAGTGCAGACTTGATGTCAATGGCAATTACATATATGTTTACAGGTTATGGCTCAAATCCATCCTGGTAAATGTTTCTGCACATGATCAAATCTGTATGTGTAATTGCCTAGAGAATAAAATCAGAAGTGCTGAATGTAGGAAGATAATAACTTAAATGGAACTGTTTTCTTGTTCTTGTTTAATTTTGAACCTGTTCAACCTTCTGGGTTCAAAAGTCCACCTCAGTCTTGACCATTATTGAGCTTGGATTCTGTTTAGGAGAAACTGTGACTCCAAGTAAAGCGAAGGGTCAGAAGGCAACAAATCCAACAGAATATATAAAGTGATAAATGAAGAAGGCAGAAAGACAGAAAAAGGAAAATAGCACATATTGGGGGAGTTCTTGGTTTTATAATGTTGAAAGGTGCTTTGCTGCTGACTGCACTGAGGCTGGGATTTCTTTTGTAACGTCTGGTTCAAAAACCATGGAATTCAACCAGAATGTTTCCATTACCTGTAGTATTCCTGTGTCATTTATAATGAGCTTTGTTTTGTAGCTCTAATGTATGCTTTAGCTCCCAATAGCCCTTAGCTGCAACATGAAGCAGCCCAGTCTTTGGGGGTTGGAGGGGAAAGTGAAATTACAGGAGAGAACGGCTTTTCCTCATCTTGTTTCCCCACAGAGGCTTCAGAGCCTCAAATGCATTTATTTTGCAACCCAGTTTCTTTGTGACTCAATTTCTTTTGTGTTTATTGAGCCCTTCTGTGATACAAATGAAGCTGGTGCCAAACATTTTATTACAAATTTCATTTGAAAAAGGACCAAGAATATTTCAGTGCATATATGTGCCTAACAGTCTTCAGCATTCTCAAGAAGTTCTTGTGTTATTAGTACTAAATTTGAGGATTGAATCAGGGTGTCCTAAAGGTGAAGCCCAGATCGCTTTGCAAGACACGTTTAATTTTCCCTGAGTATCCAATAAGGAAGAAATTTGGCTCGGTGTTTTTACTTGCAAAAGCCCAGACTTATATCAGAAAAGTGCATAAGTTATATAGGGGCAAAGCAACACTGGAGGTATGTAAAGTGATTTAACTCTGGTGTCAACATAGGAGCAAGAGAGATTAGTAGGAAATACAGATTTGTCTGATAGTGTACCAAGCACTTCAATACTTTTTGGGTTGGGATGTCAAGACTTATATTAACTATTGATATTTTGGTATTCTTGAGATCCTAATACTTCACAGAATAAATTGACAGAAACCCACCCATGATCAGCATGTAAAAGGATTTTCTTTCTTTCTTCCTTGCAGTAATGGAACTGCACAGATTCCTGCTTCAATTCTGCTGAGTTTATTTGGCTGGAAATTACCCCCCTCCTTTTAAAAGTACTATCATTGATTGAACAGTAAAAACTTGTAAAAATAATTAAAAATCAAAGTGTCATATTCTAATACCTATTTTTAAAGCATGCAGTGTTTAAAAAGTAAGATAATTTCTCTGAGTTCCTTGAGAAGCATTTCTCGTCCATGAAAGAGCCCAGACCTCATGGGTTAAGTACTTGAAACCTGAAGGAAGTGCTCCAAACATTGCAGAAAGTCTGAGGTTTTAAAGAGAGAGAGAAGTATTTGAAATGCTGCTTTCAAGTCAGGTCAGGGTTTTCCAGTTCATAGATAATTCTTGTTTTCAGTAAACTAAAAATGGAAAGAAAAATCCAAACCCTGGAAAGGAAGTCAGAGAACCTGAGTAAGTGATGATTTATCTGATAACAAAAATCCTACTACCCTAATCATTCATGGTTTATTTCTTTGGCATGCAACAGTTAAGAACAATCCACTGAGCACTGGTAATTCCACTATTGCAAAAGCCAAATCCTTCATTTAAACTTTTGAGACAGTTTTTCCATTTACTTCCCTGCCACTCAAGCAAAGAGCAGAAATCATAAGCTCACTCATACCAGTTCACCTCATCAATTAGAAAAGAGACAGGAGTTGCTTCCAGATGAAAAGGGGATGCAGCAGAGGAAAAATATGCTGGAAAATCAAAATTGATTGCCTCTAATAACTCCTGCATAGTGTTCCAAGCTTGGGTTGGCCACATTAAGACATCCCTAAACTTTGTGAAAGTTAAGATTTGGAGCTGTCTGCTAGAACAGAATCATCGGAGAATATTGCACTTAATTAAAGAAATTGATATAGGGAACAGAGCCAGCATTTTGTCTTATTTTAAATAATTAAATCATAAATTAATACACTTTAACCCAAATTTGAAAACCTAAAGTCCAACCACAAATTTTAAGTTCATGCCTACTGCCAGCTCTGCCATTCGATAGTGCACCCACTTACAAGTAGCAGGATTGTGGTTGATGAGTCCTTCGTGTTGACACATGAAAGTTAAATGCAGAACAGTGTTTGCTCTATGGTTTGGGGGTCTTTTATTTGTTTTAACACCACCTTTGGCATCTGTAAAATTATACAGTATTAAAATAAAACCTTAATGGGCAGAGTGAAAATCTGTAGTTTCCAAGCTCTCTGGTGGGAAAGTTCTGTGCATTTGATAAATAAACTCCCAAAGTAAGGTAATTGGAGAAAATTGTAATGTAATCCTGAGCCAAAACACATGTGTCTTATGCAGCAGAGAAAACAGTGTTGGTCTGCTACATTTCTTTAAAAGGAGAAATTTTTCCCTAATTGTATCAGGCTTGCAAAGCTTTTGCATGGACAGTTTGTCAAGAAAATGTACCTCTCTGGAGTTGAAACAGGTGAAGCTGTGTCCTCCCACTGGAAAGCAATTGTTTATGGGCTGGCAAAGGATCTGTGGTAGCCTTCTCATGATGGTTCAAGACCCTCATCCTGAGGAGACAGCACATGTTCTTGCTGGAACTGTGTCTTTGGAGGGAGCTCAGTGTTGGAGAAGGGCATGTGAGATGTCCTTTTTTTCTTTCCTTCCACTGTGGATAAGCTAGGGATTATGAGAATGAAAGGAATCTTTCTACAAAGAAACCCAAAGTTTCATAATTCCAAAGGGCAGAGTATCTCTGCCTTCACTTGGAACCACTGATCTGAAGCACTGTTTCACATCCCTCCTGACAGGATGTGAAACAAAAACTAGAAGGCCCCACTGTGCTGAATATGATGCAGGATTTCTTACTTTTTTGTTATCTCTTATTTTCATTTCTTCTGGGAAAAATGGGCCAGAAGCCTATTAGTTCAACCACTTGAATTTTTGTTCAACCTTTATCCTGAAATTTAAGAGACCGATTTAAAACAACTTTATTGGGAACTATTCCCATAAGTCATCTAGTTTAAGGGAAAACACTTTCATTGTGGGTGCAAAGTGACTTAGAAAAATAGCCACTCACACAAGCTACCAGCACCTCATCATGAACCTGGGAGGATGTGGTTACTGAAATTATTAAATTTGCAGGTGACACAAAGCTGGGGGAGTCTGAGGCAGATTGTTGAATGGGACTGGGTTTCAAAATTGTCTTGGTAAACAGAAGAAACAGCCTGGAGCAGGAGATTGCATTTGGTGAGACCAAATCCCAGGCTCTGAGCATGTGTGGAAATTAATACTCTGAGAAGCACAACCCAGGAAACACAGTTTTATGAGAGAGGATCAAATAGAACTTTAGTAGGTTAGTAGGTGAACACAAAAGTGCTTTTAGGGAAAAAAGCAACTATTTCCAAGGCAGGGAAGATGTTGTGCATACAGACATGAAGAAAGGCAGTCATCATTTCCTTTGTGAAGCACTGGTGAGACTTCTGTGGTGGTATGATCGCTTTTGGGCGTGATAAAGAGAAAAATGTGCCCTAGTGGGAGAGGCTGCAAAGGGAGCAAGAAGATTACTTGGAGGTTTGCCAAATGTGGCATTTTGAGGACAGACTGAACTAGAGATGTGTAGAGTAAAAAAGGCTAAGGCAGCATGATTACAGGCAGCAAATCTATAAAGGGTGGCTGCACAGAGGAAGAGAATAATTTTTCCTCTGTGTCCCCTTGACACAGAATAAAAAGTAGTGGGACTAAACTATAGAAAATAAGACTGTTAGGTGATGGGGAGCATATTCTTTCAGTATGGACTTTATGGAATCAGGAGGTATAGAAATTACAGGCTCCAAGAAGTTTTTCTAAATATTTGGATAAAGATGATCCTTCCACAAAGGCATTCCATTGACAGTATGACTGTCATAAGGCCTTAAGTTTGGAGTTAAATAGTGTAAAACTGTATTCCTAGAGCCCCTTTTTAAGGAAAGTACTAGTGAGGAAAGTTCTCCAAAGAAATAACCGCGTTATCAGCCCTCTTAGAGGGACCATTTATAGTTGTGTACATCCCCAGCTCAAAGCACTTTCAGGGGCACTATGGATGCCTCTCTTCATTTTTGCAGGAATCCAACATTGAAAACTAACTACTTAGAACTAAAAACAAAGAAAACAAACCATAATAGAATGTTTCCACAAGCCAGTGTTGTTCATATACTCCGTAGTGAAAATTAAATCCTGTCTTTTGAAGACCAAGAAATGACACAATGAAAGAATTTAATGGAGAGTAAATAGAGGCTAAAGTGTAAACTAGCAGTGCAGAGCTAAATGAAAGACTTCCCTTCCTTCAAGGGTATTCCCTTCCCAGGTGAGATATACTGCTTTACCTTGGGATTCTATTTTATTTCATGACATTTCATCTTTAGTTTTTGTTATAGCTTTATTTCACTGCCTGCAGTATGGATTCATGTTGTGCTTTCCAAATGTGCTGAGCAGAGGAAAAATCTGTGGCACTAATTGAGAGCAAGAACTCTGATCATAAAATAAATGTTTGTGAGATATATGCATGCATGATGGGAGAGGTTAGGATCTTACTAACTTTTGGCATTTTAGGCCTACAAGCACCAGTGTTGTGGAAATAACATCAAGATCAGTAGGGCCCTACAACAATCAAGGGCAGGTTATTCACTGCCTGGTCTGTGAGTAGGCTCTCAGATACAGAGGTTGCAGAGGCAGGCTTGGAGTCTGCTGCTCACAGAAGTCTCTATCAGCACTTTGGTATTTCTTTCTGAAGAGATCTCTTTTGCAGAGGTCAGAACTGCCAGCTTGTCAGGTATTTCCCAGAACTGTCAGTTTCTCTGGGGTGCAGCAGACTGTGGTGTACAAAGCCACTGACATATCACTTACCTAGTTCTGCTAGACTTACCCTCGCCATGAAGTATGCAAACTGTCTCTGTCTTGTGCAGCATTTGCATTATCTAAAGCTCACTATGTATGCTGTGGTCCTTTTGCCTTTGCAAATGCTGTTTAAATATAGCATCCATAAATAAATGTTAAATAATTCATGAACATAATTTTGTAAATTCTGCTAGGCCACACCTCTCTGGGGGCATATTTATGAACATGCGTCAGCCCGGAATCAATGCGTCTGCCAAGCGTCCTACCTCTGAGGCAGAATTCCCACATCTAGCCCAAAATACTGCAAACTACTCTGATTCCACTTCACTAGTCATCCATCATACTGTCACTTTAATTCAGATGCTGCTACTTGTTTTAATAACATACATCTTACACAAAGAATATTGCTAACACAAGATTCTTGAGGTAGATTTTTACAACCTCATAAAATGGTATTAACCCTTTGATCCCTGATATTCTTTTCATACAGCTTTTTTTTTTTATGCTTATCAATAACCTGTGTTCATGGGGTCTATTCATGCTGGAGAATCCGACATCAATCACTGCAGTAAAAGTATTAATCCTCCAGCATTACCCTAAAGAATTATGGAAAGAATAAAAGTGTTATTGCAGGAATTATTTAGCAAACAATACATGGATAAAATGTATTATGGTAAGCGTTAAATTATATCACCACATTACAGAAAACTACCTGAGATAGCACAGAAGGTAGTACAGTGCTTTTTCTAAGTAGTTCAAAGAGAACAATAGCAGAATCCCACAAAAGATTTTACTATGAAACCCTGGATGACAAGGCAAATGATGTATTACCACATAAAATGATAGTTTACAGGGAAAAAAGAAAATTCTACTTGCCTATTTCTGAGTTACACCTGGTGATATTTTGGGAGTGAGAGGAGGTGAACAATAGTAATTTACACTTAGCTGTTTAACACCTAAATATTTAAGGGACTTAGTTGTTAGGTTTTTTGCATGTCTTTATAGGAATACGTTCCTTCTGTTATAACAGAGCAACATGGAATATTCAATTTTAAAAAATATTTTGCTTCTATTCCAAGTAAAGAACACTCTGAGTTATTTCTTTCTTCCTTCTCCCTGCTGTTTTTCCTTTGAGGTCAGCACCAGGTATTAGAAAAAGTTTTACTGAAATGCTTGATTAACAAAATTACTAAAATCATGCCAATATTTTCAGTAAAATTAAGGATACCTAAACAAGGTTGGGTTCCATGATTTCACATAGTAGACTCTTATCAGTTAATGCAGATTTAGAGAGGGGAAAAAAAGCATAATGTTGCACTGGGCTCATGGGATTCATTTGATCAACATGATTAAATTATTTCCTTACTCAGCTAGAAGGAAATTACTAGTAACCAGACATTATGTGTCTGTTAATTATGTGCAATAAGGTTCTCTGCTATCACACCAGCTCTTGCATTCATGTTCTGTGTGTTTTAAAGACATTTTCATTTTTAAAATCTAAATATTGAAAAGGGACAGCTACAATTTTATTTCCCTTATTTAATAAATATCTAAATGTAAATATTACAGTGCCAAAAAGCCCTTGTAAGAAGCAGCTGTTTGTCCTTTGGGTAATCATTGGTAAATTTGTGGAGGTGACATGCCAGCATTTCATGTGTTTTTGGTTGTTCCCACCAGGATTTTTTTTTTTTTTGTGTTGCAATCATTCATTTTTATAAATTGGATCATTTATTGTTGTAAGAAATGAGAATGACAATTTGCCGGAAACCTGTAATTTCGCTTGAAATAGTTAATCTTCCTGATGCAGGATCTGCTCACCTATATGTTGTCTTTGTCCCAGATCTACATTCTTCTCTGATGGTGCCCAATCTAGGATTTCAGAAGGATTTTTCATAAAGGAAAAAACATATGGTGCAAGAGAGGCCTTATTCGTTTTCTAATGAAATAATGGGCTTCTGTTTCATATTAAAGTGTTAATAGGTCTGAAATTAGGTCTCAAAAAAGAGAATAGTGCTTTTAAAATTCTTAATATGATTCATTATCTTCAGTCAAAACCAGATGACATTTATTTTTATCCCAAAAATAAAAAAAAGCCAAGCCACAAGGAAAGAAAATCCTGGATTCAGGATCAAATGGAAAGCTCTTTAGAATCAGAGCTTCGACTGGAGGCTGGAGGTTTTGTTCGAGTTTGAGAACCTTCATATGTTTTTGAAATCTAAACAAATATTTCAAAGAAGGTGGTGTCACATTTGAAGTAAGTGATCCTATTAGGCACTGGGATATGGCTGCTTTGTTGAAGGACTGGGCAGCATTTTATGTATGATAGTGTGGTGTACTGCTAATACACCGAGACATCACTTTCATTTGAAATGCTGATAGAACTGAACTTCTCTTGTGCACTTTGGCTTTCAGTGTTAATAATGAATGAATAAAAGTTCATGGGATAGAAGCTAGATGGATATTGTACTTTAAAAAAATTAACTAACAGTGTGCCAAGCTATTCAGAAACAAGTGAAAGACAGTAAATGGACAAATTTATTATGAGTGGTTGGGAAGGCTGTACCAAGGCATTTGTATTAGTTGCACTGATATTTAAACACCAGGAATTTCAATACAATTAAAAATGCATATTACTTAGAAATAATGAAGGTTTGATGACATATTCTTGGTTATGGGGATTTTGGGTGCAATCTATTTTGTCACAGTTATCTTCCATAGAATAGCCATCTCTTCCATACCCTGCTGTTTGAAATCACTGTTTTTCTCTATGTCTGCCAGGAAAGTAACTGGGAATCTAATGGGTCTTGTAGATCTTGAGCATTGCAAGTAGGCAGCGTAGAAAGCACTTTCTCTGGAAGCATCATCTGGATGATGCCTTCAGACTTTCTCTATCTGATTATTACAAACCACCAAGCTTCAGTGGCAGTGGTCTCTCTTGACCAAGAAATCTTGTTGGTGGTCCAGATCCTCATTAACATTTATCTTGTCAGCTCAAATCTAGAGCAGGTCCAGCTCAGAACAGTCATCAGCACTTGTAGTATGTGGCAAATAAGAGCAAAGAGCAAAAACCGCCTAAGGTTTCATGAAATCCATACGGATGTCTTCTCTTCCATAATCTGCCTCCCACCTCTAGGTGCTGAGACTGCTTGCCAGGCACTGAGATGCTCTCAAATGTGAGTGGAAATGGTTGTACATAAGTAGGGGTTGTGCTCAGTTGTGTCAAAGTCACAAAACAACTATCCTCAGCACTTTTTGAGGGATACAAAAAGAATCATACAGCAAAGAGCTAATCCCAAAATGATGTGCGTGTATTTGGAGAGGTACGTCTGACATTCACATTAATGCCAAATGAGTTCATCATGATTAATGTTATTACATTAAATATCAAAGGAATTAATATGATTAGACGATTATATTAAGGGGTTACCAGCATGACACCAGCTCATTTTTTAACAGATGTAGACACTTGGGTTTGTACTTTTTTCTCTCTGTGCATTTTCAGTCCTCATCTCCTTTGACCAAATATACTCACTTGGAATTTCATTTTACTGAATTTATGATTTTTATGGCTGTGTTTCCTGTCAGGACTAAATCCAAGTTCTGATGAAGTCATTAGAAGCTTTGCTATTCACTTCATTGCTGCAAAAATAGGCTGAGGCCTGATCCTGATTTCCTTGGACTGACAAGCACTCTTTCCATTGGTTTCATTGGACTTTTATGTGCCCCCTTGAACCTAGAAAAAAAGCTAAGTGAATATTTGGAATCTTTTAAATGTGTTTTTAGAAGATCTTTGCTTGAAGGACAGGTCTTTACGTGCATGCTTCTACCTTTTCCAAAAAAAAAATTGCCTTCATAGAGATCAGTAAGAAAGTCCAAAATATATGTGTAGTATTGTGCTTTAAATAAAACTGCCTCAGCTAAGGAAAAAAAATAGGTCAGATGCAGAACTTGCATGTGGCAGTGGGGGTTTGAAGCTGTTTAGTCTATGTCTGAAGTTGTTTATCCCCTGTCTCGCCATGGTAGTTAGAATAATTCAAGATTTTTCCTGTCTATCCTCAAAAATCCTGCCCCTTTATCTAGAGAATTCCCTGTCAGTTATGATTTTTCCTTTCTGCCATTGGTCTGTGTCTTTCCTGCTCCAGGTTAGCCACTCTAGCTAGCCAGACAGTCCCTTCTCAGGATTCCACCCCCCTCCTCCATAAAAGACGCTGTTTTTCTGTTTCTCTGCTGTTTTTGCCACTGTGCCCCCTTCGAGACCCGCCATTCTTGCGTCCCACCCGGCACAGTGCAGAAGCCAGAAGCCTTGGCTCTCCCCTCCGTGGCGAGAGAAGAATGCCCGCATGGTGTGGCATCAGCTGTCTTGCACCAGTGACCAGAAAGCCCTGCTGGTGTCCGAGCTGGCATTCCTGCCTGCACTGCCACTGCCACTGGCCACGCGACTCCTGCCACAGGAAAGACTGCCGCCACCGGATTTTCTGCTGCCCACAAGGTTGCGTCACCTGCCTTGCCTCGGTACTGCTCCCACTATGGGAAAGAATAGCCAATTCCACGCGGCGCTGCCCCGGCACCGCTTCTGTGCGGGAAAGAAATAAAGGCAGCTCGGAGAAATAAGCATAGAGCCCTGCTTTTTTCTTTGCCCTGAATCCTTCGGTGGTGGGTCCACATTAATCGGCCGCTGGCAGAATCGTGATCCTGCCTGCTGGTGGCTGAGGTAGGGCACGGCCACTCCTGGCGCACGTGCCGATCGTCTCCCGTGATTCGGACACAACGTCATTTGCAAATAGGAAAAATGCCTGAAACAGATGATTGAGAGCTATGTATTTTCAGGAATTGCTGTCAACACTTAGGTAATCCACTATTTCTTGATGGACAAATAGTTTTATATGCCACACTTTTAATAAAACTAAAGAAGCCAAAAAGATCTCATAAATTATCTACTTAGTAGGAACTACTAAAACACTAAATCTGTTTTGAAGTACTAATATCATACACAGTATTTAGAAGTGGTGCATATCAAAATATCATTTATAAAGGAGAGAAAGCAAATATTTTTCCATTTCTAATGGCAAATTCTTATATAAAAGGATAAATCTTGTAACATTTATCTGCTTTTCTTTACTTTTTGTGTATGCTCATTTTTTAAAAGGCCTTGGCTATGATTTAATTGCTTCTTGATCAACTGCTACTGATTAGTAATTTCAACCATTTCACAGATATTAAAAGTTGGAGTTTTACCAGCTTTGAGTGTTAATAATTTTTCTGTGGTTGCTTTGTAAAATCATAACTTAGGGTTTTACCTTGGCCTTTTGTTCTGCAGTACAAAAAACTGAAGAAAAGAGGATTAAACAGGTTGCAATTTGTTATTATGTTGCTTTTCCTATAGATTTTCCTGCTCTGTCCAAGGCATATCAGCATCTTCAGCAAAATACAGCTATCTATATCTTTATTTTAGGAAATTAAACACGTCAGGGACCATTCTGTGGCAGTAAGGCTCTTGAACACAATGCTACTCACTTGCATATTAATTTACACTTTCACCTTTAACAATAAGATGATTGCACAGATGATTGCACCCATTGCCTGTTTGGAATGGTCCTTGATCCATGAAAATACCCAATCCTTGCCAAGGATTTGGCCAAGGGAATGGTGGATAGGTTGGGTCAAAGCATGCAAGGAGTGCAATTGATGGTCAAACAGCAGAAGTGGTGGAGGTGTTGTTTGCAAAGCACACAGCTTTGTGAAGTTGTTTGTGATACAAGTCCCTAGTATCACTCTTGCTACCAAATGCTGGTTTAGAGATGAATTTTTCTGCTTCCATTGTTTGGGTCCATGTTCACTGTATACATTTTGTACCCTCGTGTGCTGATTTTTCAGATGAGCGATACCTTTCTCTTTCAGTTGGTGTCAGTGGATACTGATAACATTTCTGTCTCTATTGTTGTAGAAGTCTGAATGCAAAGTTTGGGGGTCAATGTCCCCTGTTTATTACTCTCCATTTAAATCTATGCTTATACCTCACGTAAAGCATCAGGATTAAAGTGTATATTTTAGTGCACAAAGTTCAAGTTGTCTGATTTTCTGTATCAGATCAATATATTCCACCTGCAAATCTGAGTTCAGTTGTACTTAGCCAGATCTGTGTATTACCTGTTAAATATTCTCTAAACTGTGCATTATTATTAAATATAAAGACAATAAAATAATGTACAGTAAGGTCTTTTATGCAGAGTAATCTGCCCGCTGTATAGACACAGACAGTCTTGTCAGTAAGAGATACAGAGAGATATCACTGGTTTTGTTGTTCTTCAGTTATGAATGAATTTCTCTGCTCTAAATACACCTGCAAAATGTTTATAAAAAATAGAATATTCTGCTTTCAGCTTTGGGTGGTGTGCAAGTGGTGAGCTGACTGAAGAAAAGTCAGCTTCATGAATGGGCTTTGAAAAGTGCATTGAGTTCCACAGGTATGTTGTACAAAGACAAGGAAGCAAGTCTTCTAGGAGCATTTTGAAATATTATAATGGAGAATCAAACTCCTATGTGCATGCTTTAGTTCTGGTTGGTCATTTTGTTTTGCTGCAGGAATGCCTAGAGGTTCCTGAGAGATTTCTGCTATTTGCAGTACTAGGCTCACTGCAAGGAGGATACCTCAGAAATATATCCTACTTGACTGCCATCTGGTCTGTGGCATAAGGAGACAGGTTGGAGAAGGCTGAGTGAGGAAAACTTTCCAACATGGTGAGAGAAAACGGTGTGACCAGGGTGGTGTCTCAGGACTTTGCTTGCCTGGCTGGTTCCAGCTGTTGGCTATCTGAACACTTCTAAGGACTGCAGAGGACATCAGTGTGAACTGTGTCACTGGCTCAAGGGGAGACAGACATTCAATGGCTCCAGCACTTGTCAAAGCTTATGTGATAGAGGAAGGTTCATATGTGTGACAGCAGCACCAAACCACTTTGTGTCATTTGCTTGACAGGAGAGACAGGTGACGGCAACCTCAGCCAGTGCCACGCATGTGTTGGCAGAGCACCCATGGGGCTGGGACCTCCATCTCCCCATACCAATGTGGCAGATGGTGTTGACAGGCTTACTTGCCCCCATGCCTTCCCTGCAGTGGGTCAGCAAGACTTATAGCAGCCTAAACTGAGAGAGTGTTACCTACTTATGCTGTTTTTCTGACTTAATAAGAATTTTTCATCTATAGCAAGCCAGTTTAAAATATTGTCTATACACAAACAGTCAGTCTGAATAATAGGCCTGCACACAGTAAATGTCAGCTCTTTAAATCACAGAGGACTTCGGAAGCAGAGTAGAGAATGCTTCATAACAGTTTAAACTTCAGCCTCCCATTTATTATATATGTGTTTATAAATCTCTGAGGGGCACTTTTTCCCTTCTGGGAAGCCCAAAGGAGCAGAGTTGTTTGTCAGCCTGGCTGGGTGGTGCATGGTACTGTGGTTGCTCCTTTGCATTCTGACCCCTTTTGGTTTCAAGGTTGGTATCCAAGGTTGTGCCTGAGGAAATGTTATTTTCTTTTCTCCTAATAGCAGCATACAGGACCTTTTATTTCTAGGAAGATAGTACTGTTAGAGCAAAAAGTGGCAAGGGGTCAGCAGAGCACGGTTGTGCTGTGTTTTTCTTTTTAAGCTGAGCATGAGTGATCACCACTTTTTAAAAAGGGCTCTCTGTTTGCCACAGAGGAAGAGTGTAAAGGTACCTTGCTCAGCCATGGCATTGAAAAATTTCTTCAGCATTCCCATCTATCTTGGTTAGTATGAATACTTTAGCATTAAATGGAGAAAAGGAGAATCCATCAATAGTTAATAACTGACCTTAAGATAGGAATTCAAAGTTCACTACAATTAAACCCAAGTGTCAGCAGAACTCACAAGGGAGGCTATCAATATATTTGACTAAACCTACACATAGATGGCAGATTTAAATTCTATAAGGGAAGTGTGCATTATTCCTAATAAAAACATATCCTTGTACTGTCTTATATCAAAGACAAAACACAGAAGTTCTGTGTTATGAATGATAGTAGGAGAAAACATACTGAAGAACAAATGTGATTCTGGATGGAATTTCATCACATGACTCTATTGTAAACCAGATGTTTGTCAGATTTGGTGGGAGAATGTATCCATCTTGAAATTTTTAATAAGGTTACATAAAGGATTAAAAGCAAACATTTACAATACATAGGATTTAAAGATAATTATATTTGTCTTTAATTGGGTATTTGCTTGGTAGATCATTAAAAATATTTACATGATCTATCTATGGTGCAGTGCACCTCATGGATGGCTTATTTAATTGTGTTGTTTGATGTACATCCACAGCATCAGAAAAACAAAACATAAAGAGACTGTTCCACAGACATAAACAATACATGTGATATAAAAAATATTTTCTATTATTGAAAAAAAAAAAAAGAAATCTGCAGCCAAATCCAGGAGTTGGGTGATAAGATTCTGATGCCTGGTAAAGAGAAAAAACACTTTTCTATGAAAAGCAGCGATGCCTTCACTGCGAGGGAAGCTGGCTCTGGGTAGAGTATAGATAGGTTGTTACTCTTGCTGCTCCAGCTGTTTTTCTCCTTCAATGTTTTTCCCCTTCTGAGAAAGGAAAAGGGAGACTAAAGCTTGAAAGAAGGACTGAGAAATGGGAGAAAGGGAATCTTGGGTTTGTAGGTGAGACTTCATTAAGAGATTGCTTCACATTTGTGAATTTGTTCATGCCAGCTTCCTTTTCATACCTGTGGTCATTTTTTGGGGCTAGAGGCCCCAAAGGCCTACTAACTCTCAAGATTATTTACTCTAGTGTTTTTTTATTGGCAGACAATTGAAAAGGCAACTTTGTGGCAGGATGTATCAAGTGTACACAGAGATGTACACGTCTATGCTGCACCAGTATTTCACTATACTGGCCTCAAAAAATAAGTGCTCAACAAATCTATGTGATGAGTCTGAGATTTTTACATGAAATCATATTTAAAAGAATAGGAAGATTAATTAATCATACTCCTTGTTTTACTTTGGGAAATATTCTTTCCCTCAGTGGATTTCTGATTCATGGGGAACAGGGACAAAGTAAATCAAACTAGTAAAATAGGATAATAATTTTTCCTTTGAAATTCTCTCCTGTGTAGCTACATGGTGTGTAAGTCCACTTGGACTTCAGTTGTGGTACTTTATACACCAACAGACTTACTGGGAATGGTGCTAAATGGCAGCGCTTTGACCATTCCTGGTACCAACAAGGTCTGATGAATACAGACTCTCCAGAAGAATCTGCAGAATCTGAAGTCAGAGGATGCATTAATGTTGAAAGATAACATACAAAGCTCAGGAAGTTGGTTGCTCAATGTGGTGCTAATTCAACCACATTATGGATCAGTTATAGCCCAGATGAATTATTACAAATGAAAGATATTACTGATGATTCCTATAGCCAAGTTAATGTTGTGATAGAAGTGTTGACACTCACTAGCTGTAGTGTGCAGCTGCAGCCTGCTGTCAGACTGCTCTTCTGGCTGCCTCTTTCACGCCCCCAAGCCCTCGTGCATGGCATAGCCTGGGAGGGTTCAGTATTGCCAGCTCAAAGAGCAAGGAGATGTTAATTTCTCTTGCAGAATAGTTCAATGTGCAAGAGGGATTTCTAATTCAGAGCCCTTAACTCTAGTCTTCCTTCAACAGGAAAAAGCCTAGGTACCACAAATTCTCAATGAAACGTAGCAAAAGTTGTCTTTAAGTACTCTAAGTCATGGAACATGTTTTTCTCATTTTTTGCTTGGGACAGGATAGGTTTGGGACTGTGATACATGTATAACTGGGGAAAAAAGGAGTGTTGCTGAAAAATTGTGAAAATCCTGAAGAAATTTTCTGCAGGTGTCTCCCTGATACTGACTGGATAGTCCCTATCAGTGTAGGAGATCCCACAAATATTTTGTGAGTATACTTTAAGTATTTTTCCGGCAAACCCTCTGCATTCAGCATCTATTTAAGATGGGCCTGGTCATCAATGTCTAGGCTTACATTTAGGCTTTATAAACAACATCACAATTTCTCTGTTGAGATACAAAAATATATCTCAAAAGCTCAAAGCAGGACAATTGCTAAGAGGTATTTCTTGTATTGAGTAATGTAATTTTAAAGCCTTGAGATTTTCTTTAAGAATGTTACCAAGTTTAAAATGTCAGCCAAGATAAAAGCCTAGTGATCACAGTGAAAAATGTATTGCTGGAGAAGAGAATCAGACGTGGGGGGGTAGGGGACCCCTCCTTTGAGACTATGACCAAATCCAGTGCCCACTTATCCCTCACTCTGCCCCATGACCATGTCAGCTAATCTCATTTTAGAGACATAGCACAGAAAAAGATAAAACATGAAATAGCTGTATCTGACTTATTTTGAATGTCTGTCAAGTTTAATGTCTTTTAAGTCCTCAACAGATTTATTTCACTTGTATCAGTCACTCTGTGACAGGTGTACATAAATCAGAAAGCAGTCTAGGAGAAGGTCCTTCAGTTACCAACTTGCCTGTATCACAGATTCCCACAGAGAACATAGTTATACATGTATATGCAGAAGAGATTTGAGATTCAGTGCAATCATCATGAAGTGTCGCTTTCCTCATAGCTAAATACCCAGAAGAGCTGGATGAAAAGGTTAGACTTATCTGTCAGTTTTTTTGGCTACAACAAAGGATCTTGTCCATTCAGGCTAAATAAGGTGGAATCTTATCTGCATGGGTCAAATATTCGAAGTTCATTTACCAAGTCACTGGGCAAATGTCACAAGTTCCAGACAGACTTAGTATAGAGCGACGCAATCTATCAATACTTAAGCATATTGGAGGGGAAGCATCATGGCTGGGAGTGCTATTTATTCAGTGAAGCACAGGCTAAATTGAGCAGCATGCTTTGGATAGAGAGAGTGGGGGTCTACTACTCGTCTTTCCAATGAACTTTTTTTATTTCCATATAGAGAGATTTTATACTCAAAAGGACTGTAACAAAAGCTGTTTAGACTCACTTGTCATCCAAGTGTATAATTTCCCCCTGTTAGACTGTGAAATCTTAAGGAAAACAAGTTTTTGCTAATAATTTTCAGTTCAGATTGGACTTGTGTGGGCTTATAAGGTCATTCGCATGACTGAGCAACCACGGACGTTACACAGTGGGAAGTGGGCAGGGCTAGAGCTTGACAGCTGTTCTTGGGAGTGATGGCCATATGTATCCCTTGCCACAGGACTGATTTTCTGATTGAGATCATTCATTTGTGGAAACACTTGCCTGTGCTCTGAGGGATGATGCTGTAAATTCAAAATAACTTGGAGATGCATTTGGTTTACACGGGCGTGAGCGGGCTCTGCTGGTGTCTGCCTGGCAGCTCCAGCTGGCACAGGGTCAGATGGCCCTCTAAACCTTCCCCTTCCACCAAGGGGTTATCATTATCAGAAAAAGGTGCAGAATAGCATCCCATCTAATCAGCAAGATTGCATTTATATGCTCCCAATAAAGCCTTTTCATTGACTTAGTGGTAGTGCATGTCAGTAAGAAAAGCCTGTGGTCATGTAATGTGCTGGGACCTGTGTAAGATTATAGGAAAAGTATTTTTTGTGTCTTGCAACTCTGTCTCCCTCTTTCTTTCTCCTTTGGTCTGACTCATTCACTTGTCTTGTGAGCTTTGTTATCACTGAGAATGCCTTTTATTGTGCCTAGATACAGTGCCTACCAGAATGATCTAGTTTAATATCTTCATTTCACAGATGAAAATAACCAAGCACACAACCCTTAAAGGCCTTTGCTAAAGTTGCAAAGTGAGGTAATGTGAGATTCATGATTGCCTGCACACATTGAATTCAGCCTTCTTGTGCATTTGTGTTAAGATACAGTCTTTAGTGATGTTCTTACTCATTATTTCTTCCACAGGCCACTTCCCTAAGCTGTAAGCCTGTTCTTCTAACTCACTTGCTCCCTGTAATTTTCTAGGTCTTTTAACTAGCATCCTGAAGGCACTAAAATGCTATGGTGACAACATTCATATGAGCCATCAGTATCCTTGCAAAGCTCAGGATGCATAACATTCTGAAGTTTGGTGCTTATTTTTAGAGGACTAAAATCAAAAACTTCAGATCTTTCTTAGAGCTATCTGTGCAGAGCATACTCAATCCATGAAGCAAATAGGTTTTCATCAGGTAGTGCTCTCGTCACCAGGATAAGGCTTCATGCTCTGCAGAGCTGAGGCAATCTCAGCAGGTGTCCAGGGCAGGTTCCTACCTACTGTCTCTTCTGCTTTGTGTGTTGTGCCAAAATACATGTCTCATTAACCATTAGGGGACAGAGACAACACCGAAGTTACAGGATACTGGCATGCTTTCATATGAGACTGTCAGTATGGATATGTTTTGGGTTGGTTCTTTCCTGTAGCTGCAGAGTGTCATGGCTGATGTGAGAGAATAGCGTTCATCTACACTTACAGGTAATTAAGACATTGTTGACGTGATGGAAATGCAAGAAGTCTGCTCTGTCTGCAGCTTAGCAGATATCAAGGATGCTGTTTTTAAGCAGTTCCCTTTCTTCTTCCACTATCCTTTCCCATTTACATGTTTTTTGTCATTTTCTTGATGAGTGCTCCCCAATATCTCAGAGGTTCATTGTGACTATCTGGAGAACTCATATCCCATCAGCTTTGTCTGTCCATGCCTTTTGGGTCTTACACAACTTTTTGCCTGATTGCCCTATAATAAGAAGGTTGAAGAATCTTTTCAAAGGGACAAGATGTAATATTGCTAACATCTAATCCTTGTATGCAGCTGGAATTTTTCCTGTTCTTGAATTCTTGCCCAGAATCCACTTTACCACATAGAAACAGTGAGTAGCTTCATAATTGGCTATCCAACAATATAGTTAACACCAGCTTGTTAAATAGAGGCATGGAGTCAAGCTTGCACATCTGTAGGGCTTCATTAAGCCTTTATTTTCATTAGCACTTCAGTCCACAGCATCAGTAAATTCATAATTTAAATCCCCACTTTTTTCACTTACCAGTGAGTGATACACTAAATCCAGCCTGATTTTGCCTACCCTTGCAAAGGTATCAAACTGCTATGAAAATAAATAAAACAATTCTTAATGCAGTAACTATCGGACATGCTGTGGTTGTTTTTGTAAAGCTGTTGTCTTTTATCAACTGGTTTTTCAATGAGGTTTTGAAAAGCCATTCCTAATTGTGTAAATATCAGAATATAATTGGCTTTCAAATTTCACAGCTTATCAGAAGGAGAAAAAGGGAAGGGGGGGAAACTCTAGGTATTTCAAAGACAATAAGTGCATTTGATGTAATGGTCTATGATTTTTGTCTTTTTTTGTTTAACCCAGGACTGAAGAAACAGATGGTAAGATTTTCTAGGAAGCTTAAAACAGAAGCCAAGCTAATACAAAACTGTTCAGCTATCAGACAGGATAAATCCATTCTGTCGCTTTCTTTTTCTTTTTTTTTTTTTTTCAAATCACAACCCATCAAAAGAAAGGTTTAGCATTATAAAAAGATATTTACCAGGAAGCTTTTTGCAAAGAAGAAGGGCATGCTTTGTTAAACCAAATGCATTTTATTTTTCCTGGAACCAAGATTTATGAAAGCAGTATGCTCATATTTCTCCATATACAGTAATTGGAACTCATTATGCTAATTGTATTTCCATTATCACTAATTAACAATCATAGTGACCTGGCCCACAGTCTAATTTGTCTTTAATCTGTTTTTGTATAGGGAGTTTTACCCTGTAATTTCAAGGTGATAATTCTATTCAGCACATCTTTATTGAATAGTGAAATGTAATACTTGTAATATTTAGGGCTGTTCCCATTCAGATAGTTCAAAGGGAACAGGAAGTGAATTTATACCTGTCCCTGCTGCTGTGTTACTGTACCTACCTCCCTCTTGCACTCTGTTTAACCTACCTGTGTCTAGCTTAGCCTGTATGCAGCTTATCTAGAGTAACAGGAGGTTGGTCAACACTTGCTGATGAGATTTGTGAGCTGTAAAAGAATGTGTGTGTGTTTACTCATGGATAAATCTGTGGGAATTTGCCATTTTTCACTTCGTGACATTGCACCTACAGGTAAACAGGATTTTCCTTAAATGCTGTTTCTGGTGTACTATAAAATACTTTCTATGTCCTGGGGGGGAAGAAAACCCTCTGAGCTTAGCATGAAAAGTGTTGCAGTCTTTTTTTTTCCCTTTTTACCTAAACAACAGCTAAAGGCTTATTTGCTTTTTCTCCAGGGCTTCCCAGCATTCAGACATTTTGGGTTTTTTTCCTGCGCTTTCAGTGTGGGGGAAATGACCAGTGATGTGTCACTGGGGTTTTGCAAAACCTGCTGTACTGCTCATCCCTCTAGAATCAGTGTCATAAAAACATTTTCAGGGACTTATTTCAGGCTACCTGCCTGTTCTTTTCTGGTACTGCCCACTTACTGCTCTTTTCCCTCTGCTGATTCACTGGTTGTGCGTTGCTGCTGGTCTCCTGTTGTTCCCATCCTACCCACTGATTCACT
Source organism: Motacilla alba alba (assembly GCF_015832195.1). NCBI lineage: Eukaryota > Metazoa > Chordata > Aves > Passeriformes > Motacillidae > Motacilla > Motacilla alba. The sequence goes on from NC_052018.1 coordinate 97,630,089, forward strand.
GAAACCAATAATACTGTGATGTGTAAGCCTCTCCCTTAAATCTTTGGCTTGTTTCTTGGCTTCCTATCTACATAGGATGCCACCTTTCAGTGAGGTGGGTACTAAATTTATCTGATAAGCTATATTATTGCATACCCTTTGCACTGCCTCTGGTATGCTTTGTCATTGAGGACTTTAGAAGCTGAGAGTGACTCTAATCTGAGCCTAATCTTTCTGTCCCAGGAACAGCCCAGATCTCTTAGCAAACAAAATTGTATCATTTGGTTTCAATGTAGCTTAAAAGCTTTATATGGCTTGTTGATTTGTCCCTGGATGGCTATGAATATGTATATATGGTGATATGAATATATACATATTTTTCTCAAACAGTTATTTTCCAAATTATTTTCTCTTGTTGCAGCTCTTTTCTCCAGTGTCTTGGTCTTCCATCTACATGCCACTTGCCTACTTTAGGACAAGGTGAATCACATCACTCTCAAAAATCTTCACGTGTTATTTTCTTTCACACTGGAAAGGGCAACCTTCCAAATCCACAAGTAAGCCCTGTTTCCATGTGACCCTTCCCCAGGGATCACTAAAGCCTTCCACATCCCAAGGCCCGATCCCACTTCAGCAGCCTGGGTGGCACAACCTTTGCATAGTAAATGCTCCTCTTTCTCCAGCACATAAATCAAAGTGTACCAGCTAATCGACAAAATAATCTTAATCAATGCTTTCACCGTCTGGCTCTCCCTAGCAAATATAACTCCCTGTTGATGTTTCCCATCCTCCCTTCTGTTATACCAGATGGTGTATGTTCCAGTCTTTTTATTATCTTTCTCTGACCACAACACTGCTCAGTCCAGAGATCTTCATACTGCATCCCCTGAGTGTTGTCATCAGCAGCTCTGTCCTGCTTATTGCACCTTGCACTAATGACCCTCTTCTTGTCCCCTCCTTTGCTCTGATATTTTTCACAGTATTCATTCCCATAGATTGATCAGCTGATACCAGGTAGCCTGTGTGCTTTAACCATTACATATCCTAAGTGACCTCTGAATAAATGTTGGCAGCATATAAACTGATTTTGTTCTTCTGTGTTACAGATTGCTAAATTCTTCAGGGTAGATTCAGAAGACAGTGATCTCTTCCTTTTCTTTTTTTTTTTTTTTTTTTCCTTACAGAAGATTATAGAAGTTGATCTGCTTCACATTATCTACAATTATGTTGTTTCTGGGTAGGATGACATAATAACATAAGCATCAGCCAGAAGAACTGTAGAGATTTGATTTACAGCTTTGTCTTTCTAAGGTGTTTACTCTGAGAAACAAGCATCATGCTTGTGTTGGTAAAGGGAATAAACAGGGCAAGATTTTTTTAGCCAGAGGCCCTACTGGAAAAAGGCACATTACAGAGGATGTGTCTTCTGTGGCATTCAGGGAAAACAGTGTAAGGTAGGCTCAGTCTAGTGTTAGTTTAGTTCATAGGTTCCTTCTGTGGAAGTACCCAAATCTTTGCTGTTCTTATTATTCTGTATCAAAATGAAGGCATTTTATATTCTTTTTCACTGTCTCAAAAAAATTTAACCTTCTTTCCTGAAGGGCCATGGCAGAATAGCAGTCTGTGAACCTGAGACAAGTATATACTGTACATTTCACGGCCTCTTCAGAGCCTCTGCCACAGCAGCAACCCCCAGGCTGAGCAGGTCCACATTCAACTAGGCCAGCCTTCTGAACCATTTGGGTGGAGGAGAAACACAATCTGCCTGGACTTCCTGGCCCTCCAGGCTGCAGTTTGCTCTCCCGGAGAACATGCTCACTTAATACAATTTGTAGCAAATGTAATAGATGTGTGGAGTTGAAAGAGAGGCTGAGTATCTAAATTGCAAAGACCACAAATCAGTTACTGAGTAGATAGATATGCTAAGTGAACGCCATTTTTCTGAAGTGTCTGACAGAACTGGAAATCACAATGCAGAGCAATTTTATCACAGAGGATTTTCAATTTGTTGTTTAGAAAGATGGGTCAGTAAGCATCCACTTTATCCCTAATGACTACAGAATGTAAATAATCTTGTTGTAACCATTTTTCATGTACATTTTCTGTCTAGATGAGATATATTGCCTTCTAGGTATTTTTTCCCCTATCAAGGGTCATAGAGGATTTTTTTTGGTCTCCTGTTAAAAGAGGCACTGCAGACTAATAGCTCTTTCAGTCATCATAGAGGTTGATGCAGCTAACATTTTAAGTGGTATTGTCTGCCAGTAATACTTAATCCTATTGTCAAAGACTGAAGTGCACAGAGAATGTGTTTTCCTTGGAAAGGTAGCCTGTAGGGAAATGTAATGACTATTTAACTCTTAAGCCAAGGCAAAGACTCTGCTCTAGCATCAGAAGGGTTGTACCAGCTACTTATTCCAAGAAGAGCCTAAATTTTGCCTTCCGATTTATTCCTTTTCATAATTATTCAATAAAAATATGTAACAACTTTGGGGATTCGTATCACACTCTTTTGCTTGCAAGTTGCTGGTTTTGGAAATACTTCCTTACATTTTTTTCCTCCACTGTTCTTTTGGCTGATGGTGAAAGAGGTCTTCAAACATTTATTACACTCTGATACAGGATTATATGTTCAGATAGTAAAAAAAAATGTGGTTCATGTAACTCTGATGAGGTAGAACAATTACTAGGATTTTACCAATAGACGGGACCTTTGCAAGTTAATGGCCTGTGTAACATTACTCAAGCCATTCCCTGAAGCTTCCTTGAAGTCCAACACTTGTGACTTACCTTCAGACACCTTTTATGACTTTGTTGACGCAACTTTGATTTATAAGTTTTGAGTGATGGAGCATCAATTGCAACCTTTAATTGGTTGTCTTCCTTGTAAAGGAAAAAAAAAAAAGAAAAAGGAAGTGCTCCATATTCTGGACCTTAATTTGTCTAATTTGAACTTCAAGCTATTGAATCTTGTTAAGCCTTTGTCAGCTAGATTGAAGAGTCATCAATTATCAATTTTCATTCCCTTTGATAATAGACACTTATAGACTAATAAATTATCCTTTAACCTTTTCTTCATTAAGCTAATAGATTGAGCACCAGGAGTCTCTCACTTCCAGGCATATTTTCCATTTTTTTGTTCATTCGTGTGGCTCTGAATTCTCTCTGATTTTTCAACATCCTTCCAAAGTATAAGCACCAAATGTATATGTGCAATAGGTCCTCCACGATAATCAGGGGTGGAGTTCCATTGTTTTCCTCTATGCCCTCTTGCAATTCATATTTGTTTAGCAACAGATCACATTAATTATCATTTTTTTCCAGCAAAGTCTTCTGCAGTGATTATTCTCTGTGACTTCTAAGTACCAGTTACAAGAACAGAATAATTTCCACCAATTCAGTTTTGTTCCTGGCTATATGATCTGACATTTTATCAGTTTGAAATGTGTATTGTGGGCTCAGCAAGGCAGAGAGATTACCACTGAGATCACCAACTCTGAATTGTATATTTGTTGTTCCTGAGAATCATATGGCAAGGTGTTTGATCCCCACTTCATGGAACACCAGTCTTTTTAGGAGAGAATAGACAATTTTTTGGGGTTTTTTTTGTTTGTTTTAAGGGACTTATTAACATTGTGGAATACATCTTTTAACTACACAGTGGAAGTATTGATGAAAGGGATAAAAATGAAATTGGCATTTTGAGGAATGTATAATTGCAATGTAAACCTTCAAAGATACTGAAATAAAATTCTCCTGATAGCAGAATATTTCAAATAGAGTTTGCATGAAATTTTTCTTTTTATTGCATGAACCTTAAACTTTAGAAATCAAATCTCTTATTATTTTACTTGAAAATTATCTGCAAATCTGTTGCAAAAATATTCTAACTAGATTGAAAAGAAATATTCAGGGCAGGAAGGAAAAAACACACTTTTTTCTCTGGGTCCGTATTTATTTTGTAGCAGAAAAGTTGCATTAATTTGTTGGTTTTTTTTTTTTTTTTTTTAATTAAGACTGTGGTTAAGATTTCATCAAGTAAGGTACTCAAGCACAGAATTTTTTGAGGTTACAGTTTATAGTTTTTCATTGAACAGATGTCCTGTTTTTGTTGGGACAGACATTTCTTTTCTTCTACTGCTGTGCTTTGGATTTAGGATCAGAATCTTGATAACACTCTGATGTTTTAGTAGTTGCTGAGCAATGCTTACACTAAATTGGGCTTTTTCAGCTCATCCTACTGCCTAGCCAGCAAGGAGGCTGGGGTGCACAAGGAGCTTGGAGGGAGCACAGTGAGGACATATGACCCAATATGGCCAAAGGGCTGTTTGATGCCATATGATGTCACACTGAACAAAAGAGTGTCGGGAATTGTCCCAGGGCTGCTGCTCAGAGACTGAATGGGTACCGAGCAATTTTGATGTGCATCATTTGTTTTGTATATTCATTTATCATTCTCTTATTTAACATTTTTATTTGTCCCTAATTTCTCTGCTTTTTATATCCTATTTGAATGTTTTTGTCTCAACCTATGAGTTTTACTGGTTTTGTGATTCTTTTCCCCATCCTGCCATGGGACGGTGGCTGTGTGGTGTTTAGCTGCCTGCTGGGTTAAAGCACAGTGACAGAGGAAGCTGAAACATGTCAACTCCACAGGCTTATCTCCTCTATTTTGTCAGAAATGTTTGCAGTTCAAACAACATTCAATGAAAAAAAATTAAAAATACTCAAGAAAAATAAACATTAAAGAGAAAAGTGTATTCAAAACAATACTGCCAAAATAGCAAAGATTTATTCAGTAATAGTTCATTATTTCTTTTGAACTTGGTTTTATAATGCCTGAACTATGGTTCTCCAGCAGCTGAAAGAATATACTGTACTAATATATGGTGGTGGAAATATATACATTTAAATTAAAAACCCACGATCTTCTATAGCAGTAACATTTTCAGGGCAACACACTGAAGGGTAAAAGGAAAGAGGTTTTTTAATTCGTAAAAAACTAACTAAATAAATACAGTGAAAGGAGTTATTTAAGACAACAAAACTGGCCAAAAAAAATCATGATTTCAAGAGAGGATTGAAGGAACAAGGAGGCACTATAGCAAGTGCCAGGGAATTTCCGCTTCTCCAAATACCTCTTCTGTTCAATTTATTCTCTTTAAAGAATGTTTAATGCATGTATATTCCATAAACCTTGCATGCTTGCCTTAAGGGGCAACAGGGTTTCACTCAGTATCTTTTCATGACAGTGCACTAATTTTGGCCTCCTTTGTATGAGAAATACAAGGATATACTGCAGCAAGTCCAAAGAAGGACCACAAAGATGATTGGGGGGACTGGAATGTCCGTCATATGAAGAGAAGTTGAGAGAGATGGAACTGTTCATCCTACAGAAGGCTCAGGGAGGATCTTAACTATGTGTGTTAACACCAGCTGAGAGGAAGTTAAGAAACCAGAGCCAGGGTCTTTTCAGTGGTGCCCAGTGATGGGATAAGATGTAATAGGTACAAATTGAAACACAAAAAATTCTGTTAAATATTAGGAAAAGCTAGAAAATGCTTTTTGTTTTTCCCTTTCCCTGAGATGATAGCATCTTCATCCTTGAAACTTTTCAAAATCTGACTGTAGATGGTCCTGAGCAACTTGCTGTAGCTGATTCTGCTTTGAGGAGGTCTGGTAGACTAGACTGTCTTCAGACTAGACTTACGTTAATTCTGACTGATTCTTCATCTCAGTAATGGTGAAGTTCAGGGAAAATTCATTAGAAGTATTAGCTTATTTTTTTTACAGTAATGCTGCCTTCTTTATTATTAACACACAAAAAAACCCGAACTGAGAAGGCAGTTCCCATTTTTAGTCCTATGGTTAAGGCAACTCAGCAGTCTCAAGGGGAGCAAAAAACTGGTGATAGCTTTACTGTGCATCTTCTAAGCTGCATGCCCAAGACATTGCTTACATCCCCTTTCATTCTCTGTGAAAAAGTGGATACACAGTTACATGGAGATATATTGGTCTTCTATGAATGTTAGCTCCTTACATAAAATGGCATTAATATGTTATCACTGTGTGCAAATCCCAGGCCTCCATATTTTAACAACTTCAAGTTGTTTTGGGACCTTTCCATTAGCAGGAAGAGAATCTTGGAACTTCTTATATAGCCTATGTCAACTGTGGGCTTTCAAGAGTATGGGATTGCACCAGGGCCAGTACTGCAATGTCTGGTGAGGGAGAGAGAGAAATTGCAATGGATGATTTTTTTGCATGCTTTTAGGCTGAACAGCCCAGCCATGCTGTGGAAAGGCCAGTGAGGAAAGTAGTGGAAGCACCTTCCCTCTCACTGTGGAGCCGTCAACCACCTCTCTGTGCACATGTACCTACAGGAAAAGTGCCTACAGGCACTTCCCAGTTTAAGGATGTATCTGAGCCTGATGGCCTGGGGTAAACACTTTTCAAATAAGTTTTGTGTGAGTTTAAAAAACTCTGAAGGAAGTCAGCTATGCTGTTGAGATATGAAAGGCCAGCTTACACAATGAGTTTGCTTGCCATGACAAAATGAAGGAGAAAATTAGGACTGAAACCTATAATCCAAAACAGTCAGGATTGTCTCCTGTGTTTTGTGGAGCTTATGTCTCCCTCCAGAGTGTGACTGTGTTCAAGGGGTCCCAGGACGAGGTGAGAGATGAGAATCTTGACTCCATTTTTCAGAAGGCTGATTTATTATATTAAGATATATATTATATTTAAAATGCTATACTAAAAGAATAGAAGATATTATATAGATAGAAGGCTAGCAAGGAAGAGAATGGAATGATAACAAAAGCTCGTGACTGCTCAGAGCCTTGACACAGCTGGATCAACGATTGGTCATTAAGTAGAAACAATTCACATGGACCAATCAAAGATGCACCTGTTGGTAAACAACCTCCAGACCACATTCCACAGCCATCAGATAGTTATTGTTTACATTTCCTTTCTGAGGCTTCTCAGCTAGAATAGGAAAAAAATCCTAGCAAAGGATTTTCATAAAAATATCATGGTTACGCCAGAGTTTAAGGATAGGAAATATCCTTATTTCCTGATATATACCAACAGTATTATTTTATATCAGGACAGATACTGTTGTTATTACATATGTTGAGCAGAATGTGTGGACACTTGGAATTCCCCATGCCAAATTGATGAACATTTTATTCTTTTCTTTGGGAAGCATCCATAAAAAGCCAGACCAACATTTTCTGAAAGTTATGAAATTATGAAATACTTATTAAAAAATGTAAATGTATGCTGTATGTATCCGAAAACTGTCCCTTGGAGCGCATATGTTCTATAAAAACGAGCAAATGTATTGCAACATAAGGCTATCACATCTGTGAATAAAAGCTCCAAATACCTCTCAAACTTTATTTTGCTTCTCTTTGGTTTCAACTTCTATCTTAATGGAAATTTTTCTAGAGTGTATTGGTTTGGCACAGTTGCAGAGCACAAGACAAAAAACCAAGAGATAAAGCCTGACTTATTAGGTAATTCTGACCAAGACTGTTTTATCCCTGCTTTACCCACATCTTCATCCATTATACTTGCTTTACAGACATATATTGAGTGAGAGGATAACAACTAAATTAACAATATACAGAGACAATATACAATTAACTAAAAATATGCAGAGAAAATAAACTAAATTCTGGAAGTTGTATTCTGCTGTCATTCATAAATTTAAAAGTTTCAGCATAACTTGTTTTCTTTTATTCAAGATCCACAAATCTCTAAATTGCAGTCAGTGAGAAAACCTGTCTCTTTCGAAATGGTCAGGTAATTGTACATGGAATGTGTTTAGGAGTTTCAGCTCCTTTCTCTTTCTGATTTTTCATCACTGTTGTTTAAAACTGTCTAATAAGGAGAGGCTCATCTAGGAAAACCATCCAAGATAGAGTACGCCAGCCTAGCACATATCACTGACTGCATGCTGAAAGACATGGCAAAGCTTCATTCAGATCCTCCTGTTGCTAAAAGTTGAGGATAAATTAATTAGATGTGCAGCTTATGCTGATTAATTGTGAGGTGGCAAGAGTGTTGCAGTGATTTCTACTGTGTGATATAGATGTTAAATGTTCAGTTGCTGACCCCTGAAGAGCTTCTCTCTTCCTTAAGTTCAGCTTACTGAAATTTCCAAGTTGGGCTAGAATTTCCAGCTGACTTATTTGGACCAGCAAGGAAACAAAGAGGGGTACATCCCTGGGCTGTATGTTGTCACTGAGTCTTGAATACAGAAGACGCCCTTACTGTCAGCCTTGAGTGCTCATCACAGGCCAGACTACTGTATGGGGAAATATTTTTTGCAGAATCCTTTTGTGCAGGTTGTCTGATTGACAGATAGGTAGCTGTCTTTGAGTTGGTTTTGAAAATCATTCTTCAGATGTTTGAATATCAGATCTCTAGCTATCCACCAAAGAAAATAACAACCTGTGGTTGTGATATTTTATGAAAATCCCTTTGCTAGGATTTTCTTCTCCTGAGAAGCTGAGAGGGCCTCAGCTTCAAGTGTAAACAATTTGTTATCTGCTGTTGTGGAATGCAGCAGGTGCTTTCTTGATTGGTCAATGTGGGATGTTTCTACTTGGTGACCAATCAAGAGGGCAGCAGCTCTCAGACTCTCTGTGAGTCACAGAACTTTATTATTCATTCTTTTCTATTCCTGTCTTGCCTTCTAATGAACCTTTCTCTCTGTTTTTTGTAGTATAGTTATAGTGTGGTCTTTTTAATGTAATATATATCATAATATAATAAACCAGCCTTCTGTAATGGAGTCAAGATCTCTGCTTCACCAAGTCCTAACCATCCTCTGCTACCACCGCGATAACAACCCTTATTCATGGAGATAGTGGCTTATTGTCTGTGATACCAGGTGTAGTGATGATGGGGCTCAGTCATGCTGCCCAGTTTCAGTTGCTCAAAATATCATAAAATGGGCTTTGAAGGCATTTGTTAGTTAGCTTACAAGAATAATTCCCACAGCATTTTTTCCTGCTTGTTTTCCATATGTGTTCTGGCTGGGGGCCCTCCATATTCAGGGTGCATTCTTTTCCCCCACCCTTCAGGGTTATAATATATTTAAAATGAAGAAACAAAAATGATGCCTTAGGGGTTTCTTCTTGTTTTGGTTTTTTTCTTCTGAAGTTTCTTGATTCTAGATGCTGGATTTTTGAGAAATACACATGGAACCTTGAATCTTATAATGAGATATCTGTCAGCAGAGGTGATTACTGCTGACCTACTGCTAGGGACCAAGTTATAGATATGGTAGCCTTTGCTGTGAAACATCCTCTGAATTGCCTTTTCCTATGAGCTATTTTGGGAGCCAGAAGGCTTCCTTCTGAAAGCCTGAGCAGATAGGTCATATTTGAAACCTGACAACATTGCCACTCCTCATTGCAGACGGAATCCAGTTGCATTCCTAAGGCCCCAGCTGTACAGCAAGTTTGTGGTTTTATTTTTGCTCTTTTCAAACCATATTTTTAGTGCTCCCTATAATAAATCTTCATGTTTTGATTATGTGTAAAAAGACAGTGACTAGAGACAGAACTCAGCACTACCAAAATAAACTCACTTAATGCACAATGGTCCTGCCACAAGCACGGACTCCCATCTTTGCCTAAACTTATTCTCATTTGAAGTGGTGCAGAGAGAAACGTGGGCAGAAGGGAACAGCCCTGTCCCAGTGAAAAGAAAATAAAATTAAAAAGAAAGAGCACAAATATATATGCTGGCAAAATGTGCACAAAGGGTTGCCTAGTGATTCTGCTGACTGTTTTGGCAATGTGGGGACCGTGTTCTGAATTACTGCAAAGGAGAAGGCAGAGCTGGTAATACCAAACTCTAACGTGGCAAGTTGGTCACTGTTTCCCAAGGCTCAAAGTGGCAATTTACTTTCTTAGAAAATGAGTCACTGGGAGCCACTAGTGTTGAGACGTGGCCATGGGGCAGGGACCTGTGGATTGGGGAGCCAGGGTGCCATTACGAGAAAGACATCAAAGTGCTGGAGCAAGTCTAAAGAAGGGCAATGAAGCAGGTGAAAGATCTGGAGCACAGGTCCTATGAGGAGAGGCAGAGGGAGATGGGGAGGCTCAGCCTGGAGAAAACGAGGCTCTTGCTGTCTACAACTCCTTGAAAAGATGCTGTAGTGTGGTGGGTGTCGATTTCTTCTCCTAGGTAACAAGTAACAGGATGAGAGTAAATGGCCTCAAGTTGCGCGAGGGAGCATTAGACTGGCTATTATGATTTTCTTTTTCACACACAGGGTCATAAAGCATTGGAACAGGCTTCCCAGGTGAAGTCGCCATCACTGGAAATGTTTATAAAACATGCAGATCCTTACTTGAGGACATGATTTAATGGTGAACATAGTGGTGGTGCCAAGCTGCAGTAGGACTTGACGATCTTAAAGGCATTTTCCAACCTTAATTATTCTATGATTCCAATGCCACTGCTCAGTATTTGATGGCCAGAATGGATTAGCCTGGGGTGCAGGCAACTCAGGGACCACCAGGGCTGGGTGATGGATGCAGGAGCCTTGGAGGATGTCACTGTCCCAGGAGTGCAGCCATGGTCTGGGTGTCCTGCTGGTTTCTCAGAGTTCCTCATGACCTGTGCACTAGATGATATGTTAGAAACCTTTTTAGAATGCTTTTGGTCATGCCAAGTACTTTGGTTGAGAGGGAAGTGTTTTTGAATTCTAAATGCTTTTGTTTAAGGCTGCATTTCTAAAAGCACTTACTAAGCCCTACAGAAAGCAGCAACTTTTGAAATCTGCAGTTCTAAGTGAAGTTTCAGCTTTTTTGAAAAATGCTTTTTAGACATTTTCCTCTGGAAGAACTTTCTTGAACCAAGAAGATTTCTCTTTGTCTCTTTCAGCAAATGTAATCACACTTGTCAAGTTCAAGTCTTAGACCACATTTAATTCTAAAATTCTAATTTTACTTTTCCTTTCAGTGTTAATTTACACTTTCAGTGTAAAGCTCAGGTTTCTAAAATCCAGTTCAATGGTTTTTTATGCTCATAACAAATAGTGGGAAAGGGGCTAAGGCCAAAGAAATGTTTTTCCAGTTTTTTTCTTGGTACATAGACAAGATCTATTCAGAAGTTTCATGTTTATTCTTTATTATGTCCTAATGAGTGGCTGAGTATATTTCTAGTTCGAAACACAAATTTTTTTCTATCCCTTGAAAAGCAGAATCTTTCTCTCCTGTAACCACATGTAGCACCTTTCTGTTTTTTCAATGATCTAACTTCTTAGGAACTCCTAGAATTATATATCTCTTTCATAATCTCTAAATTAAGCAGAATTTCTATTAAACCATAAGTAAGGTACTTACTTTAGAAATATGTGTTCAAAGAAAGCACTAAACTTCATGGCTCTATCAATATGTACTTATCACCTAATGGTATATGTGTTTAATATATATGTAAATAAGAGTTATTAGCAGAGATTGCATGTTTAGCTATAACTGTGGGTACCAGAAGATTGCCCTGGGGATCTTTTAAACTCTTCTTTGTTTTATTCTACATGAGAATGATAAGATTTCTATTGAATTAAATTGAGTTTTATTTAAATTATCTTGATGTGAATCAGAAAGTGTCCATTTAAAGGAAAATGTGCATCTGATTTCAGAGACTCAGAATGGATACTTCTCTTTGGCCACAAGGGAATATGGCAGGAACATTTTATTTCAGTATTACTTTATTACGGAAGAGCTGATACAGAAAGTGTGATGTGCCATGTAATTTGATATGGACATTTTCTAACCTTTGCAATAAACTGTGGAAAGCTCTCCATGTGTATGAGTTCTTGGGCTGAGCTAGAATGGATATTTTTTGTCACCTTTCTCTGGTGTCCTGGCAATATTTTTCCTTATCAAACCCATAAGTTATGTCGTATCTATTTCCGTTCTTTCTTTGAATCAGTCAGGGTTGTGGGTTTGTATTGCAAAATAAGACAACTCTGTCAATGAGGGGAGAGAAAAATAACGCAGTATTTGACTCTATTTTCAGAAGGCTGATGAAGGACTTTATTTTATAAATCTACAATTGAATCTGCTATGCACTCACAAGTTTAACTGCACTCATTCATGACTCTCGCTGAGTGTCTCGAGATTGCTAGCAGACAATCTCGACGCAGACACACTCTTGGCCTCGTTTGGCCAAGGGAAGAAAACATCCTTACTTTGGGTTAACAATTTCTACATTCTATTCTACTTTGGCACAACTGAGGCATAGCAAGTGATAAGAACTGTATTTTTTTTTTCTCTGATGTTCAGAGAACGTGAGTCTCAGCTATATTCCTGGGAAAAGCTGTGCCTTGCTTTTCTCCATGAGGAGAAATGTGGTAACAGGTTTGGGGATTTTTTACATTAGCTGTTTCAAGGTGCCACTTCTATTCCTGACATTTGTATTTCTAGAAGAATTTGTGTGATATTTTTGGATGCTTAGCACCTGCAAAAATTGGAATTTGTGAGCTCACTTTGCATACAACAACCATGCCTACATCTCTGATGTTCACTAATTGAACTTGGAGCATGTAAGCAATTTTAGTACGGACAGTCCAAAAGGGATGTGAAAGTCAAAACAGGGGTTGCCGGACTATGTCTGGACAAGCATTCTAAGGGCTGTTTTGGGCTTGCTGCTGCAAAAGTTATTTCAGTAGAGTGGAAGAGCGCAGCCAATTACCTTGTTCTGCTTTTTCATTATTCACGGCTTCCTTTCAGAAAGTGAGTGTGAATGAGAGCCAGGCACAGGAATTACCTGGTGCAGCTCAGAGCTGGTCGATTAAAAAAGATCTTTCTCACAAACCTGGAGGTCTCTGCCACTCAGGGCATTAGGCCTATTTTCCAAAATTTAGGAAAATTGTAAACCATAGGATTATATGGGTAAAATGTATGATTCAACTGTTCTGGATTTTTTGTTTGGTTTTAGCTTTTATTATGTTTTTCTAGGTCAGGTAGAGGAGGCAAAACCATGCTCATGTTGCAAAGACTGACAATTCAGATATGCCAGGGAGAAATGTGTAAGAAAAACCTGGAAAGGATGCTAAGGATGTGGTGGGAACTGTGTGCTGCACAAATGTGGTGTGGGAAGACCATATCTTTATTAAAAAAAAAACAAAAAAAAAACCAAAAGAAGGTAGGAAATTTGTGTTTCATCTGCACCATCTTTGTGCTCAGTTAGGAGGATGCCCTGCAATCCCCCGGCCACATGTGTCAGGCTGATTGGGTCAAATCCTACTGTGGAAGAGCACAAATGGGAGAACATGAGAGCAAGACAAGCACCTATACCATAGGTGCTCTATAGCACATACCATGATTCAGACACAGGAATTTCCTGGTTCATGGGTGACCCCAGAGAGGGATCTGCCTCATCCATGGCAGGCAGCAGAGCCAGCAGTCCTTCCCTACCTCAGTGTGTTTCTTATCCCTGTGGCAAGAGTTTGCTCAAACTCACTGCTCCTTTGTCAGCATTGGCAATTCTGTACCACTGTAAAGAAGCTGCAAATTAATGTATGTATATTGCTAGAGTCGCTGGCTCTTTCTTATGGGAAAACATACCTGTTAGGTGATAAAAACATCAAGTTTTATAAATGACGTATCTACACCTTGAGGCTGCACCAGCAACACAATTCTCATGAGGAATTTTACCTCTCCATTATCAGGTTTGCTAAATGTAACTGGGCTGATTGGGTTCTTCTTCTTCATTCAAGGTTTTTGGGTAGAATTTCAGCTATATAAGTATTCCTCCTGTGTAAGATTAGATCTCTATCTAATCTAACTTGATTATTGAAATGACTTGGATTTTCCCTCTTTTTTTTCTTGCCCATTTTCTTTTCTTTCCAAACTGTTGCCTTTCAGTTGCAGAAAATACTTCTCTGCATGCATAGATAATGGAAATTCTAAGAATTCCAAGTTTATTTTCAGATTGACTTAAAAAGAAGGGTAATAATTTCAAAATATGCTCCAGAGTACAAATTGCAAAAACACAGGTACCAATTGATATGGGAACATTGAAACATTTTGTTTTTCTGGCATATTGTGAAATAAAAGAAAACAATTAGTAAAATTTAAATAAATAAAATACAAAAATCAAGGTAAAATAAATTAAAAAAAAACCCTGATGGATCAAGTGAAATATTTTTTCTTCAATTTAAACATTTTGATATTTGCAAAATAAATATTTAAACATAAGTGATGTACCTAGGAATAAGACGTCTTTATAAAGGTTTATTTTAGAACATTTTTAAATGCTGTTTAAATTATCATGGTGGAATTTCTATAATTTTCTTCTTTTTTTTTTTTTTTCCCCCAAAGTGGAATGTTCTGCTTAAAATCTGTTTTTCTTTCATACAGTACTCAGTCCAAAAAGTATCTAATGCCAACACATCAATTTACTGCTATATTTAGTGCAATTCAGTAACATACTGAATTCTTCTCACCTTACTCACAGCATGCCCCTGCTGAGGTCAAGGGTTGGATTTGAGCAGTCTAGCAAACATGTTTTGGCCATTTTTTTAGTTCCTGGATCAAGATTTCCAAACTATCTGGATGTGAGGGATGCAGATGAGCCACAAGAAATGATGCCACACTGCAAATCAAAGAGAAGTGACCCCTCCAGTTACATGAAAAAATTATTGCACTAATTTTTGTGGTTTTTGCATAGTGATGCAAACTTTACTACTTTCATTTGGATGTATCAAATCCATGTAACAGGGAGAAGAATATGGCTTTTGTTATGGATGTTATGAAGTACCAATGCTTATGTGGATGTGCCTTTTCTGGATTGGTGTTACCAATTTAAGTGTCAGTTTGTGAAATATTTACTCTATCTGCAGAGCAGATGGACTGGAAATGTTCGTGTGAGTAAATATTTGCCATATATGCACTGCACAATCTGGCTGCATCCTTGCTTTTACTCTGTAATTTATGCTTTTTAAACAGCAATGAAGAAACCTCAAAAGATTCAAAGGTTCATTTGGATTCTCATAAACACCAAAAGCTTGGATGCTTTCCTTTGCCTCTTGGGGTTTTACATTTTCTATAGGAAATTTAGTGAAAGCACTTTCTGTAGCACTGTAATTCAGAATTCTAGTTCTTCTATCCAGGTGCAGAAAAAGTGGGATAGCTGCAAGTTAGCTTGGACATTCACTGCATATATTTAGACTCCAATACATATTACCATTTACATTTGCATCAAATATAAGGTTTAGTATAGATAATCCCATTTTTACCTAAAAATATCTCATCTGGTTTTTGTTTTTTAAATACACAATTCTGTTCAAGACCCTATATGAGAAATTGCATTTGGCTACTGTCAGTTGAATATGTCACCTACAAACTCATGCACCTTCTCTTTTGCTAGAGAAGCAGAGTTTCAAAGCACATACACCAAGAGAAATAGATGAGAAATAGGAAAGTGTTGTGGTTTGTTGGTTTTTTTTATTATACTTTTAAATTATTTTTGTCTGAAGATTTATTAAAAGGAGACGAAAACCCCCTAAAGTTCTGAAGGAATATTAACATAACATGCCTGTAACTCAAGCTGAGTTTAATGAGAGGTGCTGGTTTTTTCTGCCGTGAGGGCTAGAGTCCAATGAGTGATAGCTATGAAAGAGGTCACATACATATTCATCAAATTCAACATGCACATGTAAACTGGTTTTAATAGGCCATGACAGCAGAAGTTGTGTCAGGCAAATAGCTGCACATGTGCTCATTCCCTCGACTGGCATATTTAGCTATTATCACTCTGGTATCCATCGATGAAATATTAGCTTGTTAACTTAAGACCATCAGTTGTTGCTGATGCTTAGTGGCAACCAAAAAAGCACAGATTCCCTCGGCAACTTTATTATGTACAGAGCTAGCATTGAATTATTACAATTTCACTGTAGTATTTCCATTTCCTTCCCTTATTTATTATGGAGGATATTTGCAAGTGATAAATTCGAATGCAGCTACAATATAAATAAAGGGTCTATTGATTCAAAAGTACTCCAAGTATTCAACTCCATGAATTTCTTACACTGTGCTTCTGATTGTAGGTTCAGAAGGGACAATGTTGCTAAAGCATTAATTTTTCCATGAGTACATAGCAGCATGTTTGTGTATTGGCACACACACACAAAAATAAACCAAAGGAAAATACAGCCCTTCAGAACACTCAGCACAGCAAGGGGTAAACGACCACACTCGGACATGTATAAATCAGTGTATCCACTGCATCCCACTGGGTTGTTTTGCTGAAGGTGTGACAGTTCAGTTAAAAGTTTACCTCTCTCCTAGCGCTTCAAAAAAAGTATACTAGGTCCTCCTTTTCCCTTCTTTTAGAGGAATAGCCTCTTCCTAAACTGGGAAAGAAGTAGCAAATGGCACCTCTGTATAGAAAACAGGCTTACTTAGACAACAGCTTTGCATTTTGAAAAGCAAAGTGTGCTTTATTTGGGTCTTTTCCCTAAAGTGATGTTTTAGATCTACATATTTTGTCCGATATGTGGGACAGGGCTATGATGGTGTGTTTGAAATAGTGGTCTAGGCTTCCACAGCAGCAAATGTACCTTTGTATGGTACAAGAGGGATGCATTGCTTCATAGACCTGTCTTAGTTTAAGAAACCTGAACTGAGAGTTGAATAGGGAGAAAAACCAAAAAAATCAATTAATCTTTTGTGCTCTAATTACGTATGCTGAGGTGTGAAAGCTTTGCTTTTCAGAAATGGTTCCCTAGCATTTCTTGAAAAGCTTTTGCAAATATTGAGAGCTAGTGAAAGCAGATGTCAAGCTTGGACAAATTACAGAGTAGTTGATTGTAATTTAAAAGTAATAAAACAAGTCAGCACTGAACAACTCATTTCAGTGAAGAAAGAAGTAATTCTCTGTGTAAACAAGTCCCTCCCCTTCCCTGTCAGATCAGAAGACAGTTGCCCGGGTCTCGAAGACAAAATCTATAGGTGCACAAATGGCATGTGGAAGGTGGGTTTCAAGCTTTATGCTCTTCCAGAGTGCTGGCTCATGACGTGATAGAGGAAAGATGGCAGGAAGCTCAAAATAATGTTTAGATTTTCTTTTACTCAAGAACAGTAACTGTCTCCTTGGAGATAACACTTGCAAATTCCTGATGCATGTTCTTATTTAGGTCATAGCTCCTGCTATATGTGGTCCATCTCCTAAAAAGCTCTTTATGCCAGGTCTTTTGTGAAGTTGGCCAAGGCAACCTTATTCCCTCACAGACTTACTCTCCTCCCTGGAGAGAATATTCCCATAGCAAACCACAGCTGCAGTGCATAACACCAAAGAGTCTTTGGAGTTGAATTTGATGTTTGTTTTAAGAAAGCACACCTCTCTGGCACAGCTGTGTGTGCTATGACCAGTTGAGAAACCAGTAAAGCTGGTTACAGTCTTGAATAACTGCCTGTGCTTTTGCATGTCTTCTGCTGCTTCTATTTTATGTAAGAACACAGAAGAATGGCATGCTGTTAACCATGCTGTCTGCAAAGAGAGTCAGCTTCAAAGGGAAATACTTAAGGAAAAGTACTGTGTTTCAGTTTAGAGGGACTAATTTGAAAATTGTCTGTATTCACAAAAGATGACAAGTTTTGAGAAGGTTCTCTGTGCTCCTTTTTTTTTCTGACCTCTGAATTGGACAATGTCTAGCTCTGAGGGAAGCTCATCCTCCAACAGAGTAATGACCAGGGTTTGAAGGTTAGTCTTGCTCTGATTATCTAGAGGTGAAGATGACATTAGAATCTAAAATTGCAGGCATTACTCGCTGACCAAAATATTGGTTAGCATTGAGTGTTGCTACTCCAGGAACCTTTGACATCCAGATAAACAGGCATTGATTCCTGCCAGTCTTCTTCATTTCTGAGTTGGAACATTCTGTTCCTCATAGACCTGGAGATACAGGGATCAGAGTTTCTGAGCCTGAAATCATCCAGACAGCACCTTCCTAGGCAACTCTCTTGGGAAAGTCCAGTGCAAGGGGCCATGTGGGAGGCCCCTGAGTACTGCTGCGCTATAAACGACAATAATTTAGAAGCAGAGACATTGATGTTTGACACAAGCTAATCTTTTTCTGTTGCTCTACTTCGTATTTGTTGATGTATCAAGTCTGATATCAAGTATTTTAAAAGAAGACCTAATATTTCTCCAGTATTAACTGTGTGAGGAGAAGTCTATCCTATAAAAAGACTTTATCTTTTTATTTAAAAATACACTAAGTCGTGGGAAAATATACAAAATGAGGAATGATCTGATAAAAAACATGAGAGGCTTGGCTTTGGCTTGTATGAACTTTTCTGAAAGAGAAAGGACGTGTTTGTATATTTCTTATCAAGCAGCTCCAGATTTATTTATATCAATCATTCCTGTAACATGACATGTGAAATTGGCATTATGATTTAACTTTACATTACAGCAACAAGCAACATCATTTTTGATCTTCTCTAGATGGAGGGAATGCTTTTTTAAAAGTGCTTTGCAATAAATGGGAGGACTGGCTGCTCTTTAACAGTGCAGAGTGTAGTTTTTGATTCGTCTGGGTTTAGGACCACAATTTTTTATGGAAGCCAGAAGGAAGTTTTTGAAAACTTCCTAATTATATTCAGAAACCTGTTCCCAGATCAGGACAATAATATGTTGCATTCTTTGACACAGGGCAGCCTTTGAGGTTTTTCTTCAATTTTCTGACCGCAAATTAACTTCCCATCTTGAACGTGCAGTAAATACTTGAATTTTATTCATTCCAGAAGGCAAACGCATCTAAGTTGCAATCATTGCTATTTACTTGATTTTTTTAATGTGTTTGTTTGTTTGATTCTTTTCTGACAAGATGTTTGGCCTCTTTATTCATGTGCTGAGTTAATTCATTATGTGGTGCATGGGGTCTAGGGTGAGCTGGGGTCTCAGCATTTGCAACTGGAGGTCTAGTCAGTGGATGAGGCAGCAAGAGCTGATTGGTCATTTTTAGGGGTGTTTTAGTCAAAATCAAGACATAAAACAAGTTCATTGTTAATACTGAAAAATATGCATGCAGTTAAACTTACTGCAACTGCTCAACTGTTCCATAAGCTTCTGAGTGTGAATAATGTTCCTATGGTGATATCCATTTGCTGTATAATCCTGTACTGGTTTTGGTTTGCAAACCCACCCCAAATCCCAAATTATTGGTGCGATAAAGGATCAAAAATAAAAAAAAAAAAAAACTGAAGTGACAAATACCATACTTTATGTGCTGTATATAAGAAGGTTATCAGAATTTGTCAATTTTTAATTAAGTCCTCTGTTAGCCTCTCTGTAGAAAAGATTTTATGCATTAGCAAATGACAAAAGCATGTGAAATAAAACCTGATTATCTTGTTCTTTCTCCATTCCTCTGAATGTCTTCTCCATTTAATTAAAAAAACTCATCTTCACCCTAAATTTTTAGGAAAAACCCTTTCAAGTGAGACTGCCTTTCTGTAACCATGTACAGTACTCAGGTCCACCAAATTCCAGCCGCATTGTCCCAAACAAATGACATGGCATTTCCTAGGGAACAAGCAGAAACAGGGAAACGAAGCCTCATGTGTTTCCCTTGCTTCCCTGACCAACAGGAAAAGTCCTGTAAATCAGTTCTGATCACTTTTCTGAGTCAGTAAAACACAATTTGGCAGACGGCACCCTAATGTTTATGAGGAGGGTTTTCTGATGACATGACATATAGAAGATGGTGTCTTGCATGTGTTTTTCCTTTCTCGCCTTCCTCACTGACTGCTGGGTCACTGTTGTCTGGTTGAATATACACAGTGTGTGCACTATTGAATTCACACTTCCTTGGCAAAGGCACCTCATACAGAAAGCTCACTCCATAAATAACCTAGGCTGTGTGTTTATTCTGCTCTGAAATGCTGTAAAAAATAAAAGGCTACCTATCAAAGTTGTTTGTCTAATAATGGAGGAAGGGGATGATATTGTAAACACTGTCCAAATGAATTGTAGTAACCAGGATAAATGGTGGTTGCTGTTACTGAGCATTGACACTGAATTCAGGCCTTTCTAAATACATCACATGTGACTTTAATCCATTCCAGAGCCCAGGTCTCTTCCACGCTTGGAAATTTGATGCTCTGAGTCCAGTCCTCTAGGCCTGATCCTGTGCAGTATTTCTATCTGCACTTAATTTTGGGCAAGGATATATCACCTTTTGCAGAAGGACTGCTCACTTGTCTAAGTCAGCATGTACCTATATACAGGTTTACAATATCATAGCCTTCATCTGGGTTCACTTTTCACATTGCTTGTTTCAAGTGCACACTCCTTGTTCTACTCTACTTGAATAAGGACCTATTTCTCTTCCTAAAATCAGTGTTTTATCTCCTTTTGGTGGACAAAGATTCAAAGCACGGAACTTGTTGATAGTAAATCGTGTCTAGGGTGTAAAAAAATGTGTTTACAGAGTATACAAGAGATTGTAGAGGATAAAGTTAAACTATATGCAGCTCAAACTGATTTTATGGGCAAGTTTAATCCAAGGGGTACAGAAACTGTAGGGTGTGGAAGAGGTGGATAAAATAATACAGCTAAACAAAAATGTTCTCAGCCATCAATATTTGTTGCCCAAGAGGATGGTGAATCCTGCTTCAAACAGCCCTCTAGATGCTGCCAGTTAAGGGTCTGAAAAGGAGTGTTTTTTCGAGGTCATATTCAAATCTTTAATAGCAGGCAGGTGGTTTTGACAACAATAATGGCAGTCCAGCAACTCTGCTGCTCATTTACCTGTCCCCAGCAGCCTGGGCAGAGCAGTAACCTAATACTATGAGTTTTAGGGCTGGGGGCAAAGGCAGTGCCAGCAGGTCTCTCCAGCCCATCCATAATTATACGACTGGCAGAGGAGTGCCTCAGGTTGCACATTAGGCCCTTGCTGAGATTAGTAATTATAATATCAGTTTTCTCCAAATAGGTCTGACAGAATGGCACTGGTAGCAGAGGTGACTCAAAGTTTAGTAAGTCTTAGGGAAAGTTTACTGTATCCTGCTGCTTTCTGTCCCACAAATTTGGCTTTTCTAATAACCAGAACCAGGCACAAACAGTAGGAATCCTTTTCAATCACTATTAGCAACACTTCATTTCTGTCATATTTGACCCCTGGCAAGCTGCAGCACAGCAAAGAGCATTCCCTTCAGAAAGTAACCAGACATCCAGGATTTACTCTGTGACAAATGACATTTTTAAGGGCCCTTAAAAAACACTGAGACAAATTCACAGCAGGAATCTGGAAAGCCCTTTACCAAACTCCAAATGAGATAAGGGATAGCATAGCTCTTACTCAGTAGCATCCCATCTTTATCTATTTCTTCTGTGTGACTTCACCTTTGCTGGTACCTCCAATAGGAAACTGATGCTCCCTTTCAGTGTCTTAAAAGCATGATAAGGTTATTTATGTTATATGAGGAGAACTTTCCTAACACAAAAATGTCTTTCACCTAGATGTTTTCACTTGCAGCTTTTTCTGAGTAGCTCAGCAACCCTGTTTTCACTAGGGAAAAAGAGAGGCCTAAGGAGGTTATTACAGCCACTAAGTCAAGTTCTAGTGTATGCTTTATAATAATTATAATAATATAACTTTATAATAATTTTTGCAGATCATCAGGAAACAAAATCATTAAAATTTTGTTGTGCCCAAGAAAGAAGTCATAGAGGGATTTTTTTTTTTTTGCATGTTTAGTTTCTTGTCAAAACAGTCCTACATTTGTGACTAGGTTGCTGACACCAGTGTCCAGGTAATTCACTTTTTTTTATGGATCTAAGATGAGCACACCTGGAAGAGGCAATCAGAGGGAGAAGAGAGCAGAATAACTCTGCCTGGTCACAGGAACAGAATAAATAGGAAATGCGCAGACTTTTCCTCTTTTGACACTGCCAACTTGGTAATTTTGAGTTAGCTCTTGGATGCTCAATGAGACCTGCAGGACAAAGATGAGGCTGTAGTATGCTAAGTGTAATGAAAATATTTAAAAGTCAGGAGAAAATGTGACAAAACAGATAATGCAGGGCTTTTGATGCCACAGCTTCGTAATTGCTCTTTCCAGCTATTCTTCTTTCTTTATTCATTTTATTTTCATCTTATTTCATTTTCTGTGATTTACAGAGGGGAAAAAACAGAAAAACATCTTGGCCCATGGTTTACAGCTATTCCGATCCAGCAGTCATCAGGGCCACCGTTCTCCTGCTCTCCTGCCCAGTTGTTTGAGCAGGCAGGCCAGCAGCACTGGGGGCAGACAGTTACCAGGATGTGTCAGACCCTATCTTCACTAGGAGAACTGTACTGTTTGCCCTCTCATGATCAGTTTCTGCAATGCTCACAGTTGAAATTTGAACATATTCTGGAGGATGTGTTGGAGCTGTGCCCACAGACCTGTTGTCTCTGTGACCTGGGAGCCTCTCTGGAAGCCAGAGTGAGGGCTGCTCTGTCTAATCAATGAACATATGCCCGGTGCATCCTTGCTTTAGTGACTCGTGAGGTGCTTTGCTCAGTGCCAGGACTCCTATGAACAATTTGGGAAATGTGTTGGTGACTGGAGACAGAAGGGAGGACTGTGAACTGAAGTAGTGCCATGCTTTTTGATCAAGAATAGAAGACTTCACTTGTTCCTACGTTCTTTCCTTGCACAGTGCCTTCCACTCATACCTCTACTTCCAAAATGTGACTCTCACCACAGTTTCTAGTCTTCTGTGTCCTGTCCAGTCTACATCTTCCTTGGCAACCCAGTTGTTTGCACCTTCCACTTCGAGTCACCCAGCCAGCATCCATGGGTAGGAGAACAGGCTGGGTGCACTCACATGCAGCACAGAATGACTAAAGGCTGGATGTCTGCTCAGCTGTGTAATGGACCTTACCAGAGACTGGGATTAGGTGAATGAATACGAGGTGCAGGAGTTGTATTACTCAGCCATTGACATAATGATAAGTGTATGATAAAAGGTTGCACAAAATTATTACCACTTGCAGTAGACACCTGTGAGAGCATAGAGGAGGAAAAAGCAATCAAACTTGGAGAATTACTGGGTCTTTACAGGCCTGAAAGTGAGCATTCTCTAGAGCCTTTGATCCACAACATTTGGCATTTTGCTGAAGACTAAGCTAGACTGATCAAAAAAGAGCTAGACTGGTCAAAAAGACTAAGTTAGACAGTGATGAGGGACCAATTACTACATGCATTGTGCTCTGTGAAATTGTCTTCTAGACTTTGATATGCTCATAATATACAAAGAGTAGCTTATAAGAAGGGCCAGCCTTATTGCTGGAATTAAATACATTGAATTGAAAGTATTTTCCAGCCATCAAAATATTCTTCAAGAGTACATTTAAGTTTTGACTCATCCCTTAGGCTTCTGGTTGAGGCATACCAAATGAGTAAAAACAGCAGAACAGAGCTGAAATTCTCTCAGATGCTAGTGGGGTCCGTGGTTTGTGCTAAGTTAGAACAGTCAAGAGAACCTGGATGAAACAAAGCATGTTGAGCATCTGGAACAAAGTGCATGGCCTACTACTGTTCCCACTCTACATCTTGCTCTTCCCACCTCAGAGGCTCTAGGCTGATACTTTAATTTAAACAGCATAAGTTGTGCTATTAGGCAACCATCTTGGCTGAGGCAAGACCAAGTATCCCGTTATTGTGCTTTGTCAGGTTGCTTTTCAGCTGGCTGAAGTTCTTCAGCCATGCAGCATTACAAGCTCTCTGGTTGGGGTCAGTGGAGAGAGACATGTGTGGTGTGAGGGGACACCCTGACATGTGCTCAGCGTCATCATTTTTTCAAAGCCCAGGCAATGCCTGCTTTTTCCGTGCTCAAGCTGCTGAAGCCTACTTGCAGAAAAGACAGGTTTTCCTCAGTTATTTCTTATTTATTTTCCCCCTTAATGCCATTAATTTATTTGCTTTTACTGTGGCTGAATACCTGGATTTCCAAGTTCCATCTGAGCCCAAAGGTACAGGATACTTCTAAAAAGTCAATGTAATTAGTGACAAAGCCCAGTTAAAATTTCATCCACTACTGAGAATTCACAGTGCAACAATGCCGATTCTGCAGCATGTGAGGCAGAAAAGACATCAAAAGAAGTCCAGGAGGACAGGTGTGTCTTGTGCTTAATGCATGGAAGAGATTCAGGAATCAGAAGCCAAATTCATGATTTCTCAAATTCCCTGCCTCAGCCTTGTTGCCTGCCCTTAGCATTGTCATATACTCTCTGAACAAAGTTTCTGTGTGCTTGTTCAAAGCCATATTTCCTTAAAAAGCCAAAAGGCCTGACACAACCAAGTTGCCTGATGCTCCTGAAGTTGCCATCAATGTGAGGTATCCCAGTTAAAGCGGATGGCTGAATACTTACTCTTGAGTGCAACTTTGTTTCTTGATCTAACCCACAATGTAGAAGTATTTTGGGCTTGTTGACTTGCTGCTGTGCTAATGCTCATCGCCATGGCTCATTTCTTTTTTGTGTGTTGCCCTTGTGTGAAAATCTGTATCTTTACATTTCCATGACAGTTTGGTCCAGACTGAGTTAATGTAAAGCTCTGCAGAGAAACAATGGGGCAGGCTGGTATTAAAAGGAAAGGAAGAAGAGGTGACTCAAAGTTTAGGGAGTCTTAGAGAAAGTTTACTGTCTCCCATTGCTCTCCGTGCGACAGAGTTGGCCAATCTAAAACTAACACTGGCCAGCAGCAGTGGGAATCCCTTTCAATCACCATTAGCAACACTTTTATTTCCATCATACTTGACCACAGCAGGCTGCATCCCAGTGAAGAGCATTCCTTTCAGAAAGCCAGCAGACATTCAAGTGCAGCGGATTTACTGTGTGAAAATGGCATTTTTCGGGGCTTCTGAAAATGTTTAAATGAGTGTTCCTTTTTTATTCTTTCTCACAGCTTGATTCTCAGCTTAGAAAGCCCTTCCTGCTAAACAATTTTAGAGTTTCCTACAGGAGCTTCGAAGTTAGGTCAACATTCGTAATATAAATGTTCAGTTGCTGCTGTGAAATTACACATTTCTTAAGGCCTCTGTATTGTTAAAACAAATGTTTGTAGCTATTTTGTTCAGGGTGAATGAATTGGTGTTAGCTATGCATATTTTCAAGACAACAAAAGAATTCTGCAGTCTTTTCATTTCAATGAAACTCTGCAGTAATGTTTGCAAGAATTTCTTGCACTGACTAGCAGGACAGCTTTCCACAGCACAGCCTTATGCGAGTTGAAAAGAACCAAAGGAAAAAATCTCCCCCCAGCTTGGCCCTATTCCTAAAATTTTCCATATCTTGTTAATCCGGAGACTGGTTTCAGGGCAGAGGGAGCCAGTGAAGGGACATAAAGGGAAAGCTTATTTGTTGGAGAGAACTTGTAAGAATAAAGCCAGTCTCCATTACCAGTCATAGCTAAAGTGGAGTTACAAGGAGCTGGGTAAATTCAACTCGTAGTGCAATGGAGTGCACTCCTCAGACTTCCTTTTACTCCCCAGACCATATTAAAGAGGCTCAGTTTGGTTCCTTTCCTGTGTATAAATGCTTGGGCTCATGCCAGTTCTGGCTGGAATCAAAGGGAATCTCTCTTCTGCAGTGAATTATGTGACAGGCAATTATGTGCAAATAACTGTAAAAGTATGGGTTTTGTCAAGTTCCTATAAGGTCCCTATTTATGTTCACAAACTTTACTGTCTTCTTGCCTGAAGCTGAAGATTTTAGAAGCAGCTTGTGAACTTCGTGCCCCTCATGATTTATTTTTTCCTGATCCCACTTCTAGGGGTATGGGCTGCCCCTGCGATGGGATTTTCACACTTTGATTTCACATACCTTTCTGTACAAAACCTGTAATTGTGTTCCAGTCCCACATCCCTAAATTAATAGCCCAGTCAACGAAGACAGTCTTTTAGAATTACCATGGAGAAATTATCATATTTAGACAGTTTTTCAACCCACCTATAGCATGAATCATCTCCCTGAGTGATTGTAGCTTGTTGTTAATTATGCGGCTGGGTGAATCATCCTCTAACTGAGATGCCACCAGTAAAATCAGGGTCCATCCAAGCCTGGGGTGTTCCTGCCTAAAGCTCTTCTGGGCACTCAAAGCAATGGGTACAAATTTGGTTTGTGCTAATGTGAAGACATAATGCAAAATGCAGTCTGAAAACCATGTGCTGTGGAACAGTTTGACATACTTCTGCTGTTTTCAGGGAATAAGTGTTGCAACACTTCGGAAGTCACAAACATAATTTGAATATTGGGCTTTTTAATTGATCCCAGTCCCGATGAAGACAGACTTGACATTATGTACTGTATGATCACTGACACAGCCGGAGTAGTGAGGCAGAGGGGATTGAGTAGTGTAATCATGAAAGACCTAATGGAAATTAAAGATGAATTGGTGCCTCCAGGAAATTATGTTCCCCCACATATGTGATGTGTTCTTTCTTATACCAAGAATATAGGGAATATTTAATGAACTGGATCTTAAGTCAGTATAGTGTGTTCCTCACTGCAAATATTTGGTCTTCATTAAATACAGTATTGCCTTTTTGACGGGCAAGCAAGTTGTTTTCTTTTGTTTTGTTTTGTGTTGCTGACATTAGCCAAGAGCTTACATTTTCAATTTCCTACAGTAAATTGTGCTTGTCCGCTTTTGAAGAGTACAGAACAAAGGTACATAAATGTGTATGTCAAGAGTGGCACGGTGGAAGATGGAGTTCAATAGTGCAGGTTCTGCTGCTTTAAACTAGATTGAGGTGAATATTTACCTGACCGCTAGATGTATTTTTTCTAGAAATCACTGCCCTACCTAGAGTTCCCATGTCCCTGTGCACTCCTAAATTATAATCATATTCTGTTAAAAGGTATTTGGGCTGCAATACTGTATTTAAATGACTGACTCATTCAAGTGCACTACAGACTGTAAGTTAGAACTTCATTATAGATTGACCAATTCAGACTGAAGGTGAAATGTGCTCAAGGAGCATTAGTTTATCTTGTTTCTGCCGAGTAAAACCATTCTTGTTTCAATGGTATTTTCCAGTGTAATGTCTATTATTAGGATGTAGGTGGGAAAGTGCACGTCTCCTATTTTGGCAACAAAATCAGTAGCCACTGGGTGCTGAGGTGATTTGAAAGTGCAGCCAAAACAATGTTCACAGTGATCAAACTGGAGCTATTGCTCCTGTGTCAGCTGCCAAAGATACATAGTTAGAGACTTCATTCAGGGAGAATGAGGAAAATTCATAGTCCCAGGACATTAAACAAAGAGAACAGCCAAAACATTTATTATGTATTTCCTATTTTCCATTTCTTTGTATGTGTTTTTTTTCCTGTTTTAAACTTCTCTGTGTCATAAGGGTTCTTTGTTTAAAATATTTTGTAGGTGTTGGTAACAAAAGCATCTGAATTTGTAGTTTGATTCATCCAACCAGCTCCTCCTGCCACAGCCAGCTGTTCTTTCCTTTCAACACTCCAAAACCACTCTGACCTAAATGCTTCATTCTTAAAAAGTGAATCATCAGTCATAACCTTTGTAGGAAGGAGAAGATACTTCTGAACAATAATTGCAAAATTTCCTTGCATTCCTTTTTAAATGGTGTCTGTTGCTCTTTGTGTAGCAACTGTTCTTTTTCTGCACCCAGCAGTTCTTCTTACTGTGTATCTGCTTTTTCATACTCTCTCATGACATGCTGATGCTTTGTCTTCCCGCTTCCCTATCTTTCCACTTCCCTCTTTCCCTGAAAAGTCACATTTCCTGACTTTTGCACTTTCCATCTTGTTTCTATAGGCCTTTCCTAGTACCACTGAAATTAATGGACATTTTGGCAATTTCTATGTCTACAACAAAGCAGGATGCTGTCTAAGTGCTGCTCCACCTGGTCCACTAGTAAATGTATCAGGTTGCCTATGAAATTCCATCATGCTGGTGCTCTACAGGAAAACCAGCACTGCATTTATCAGATTAGCCAGGATGTACAACATT
The DNA here is from genome assembly GCF_015832195.1 of Motacilla alba alba. Lineage (NCBI taxonomy): Eukaryota > Metazoa > Chordata > Aves > Passeriformes > Motacillidae > Motacilla > Motacilla alba. The sequence continues at coordinate 97,658,081 of NC_052018.1, forward strand.
GCTAAAGGAGCAATCGGGATGTATGGAAAATTAAATCAAACTCCCAAGATGAATTGGAGATTGGCTTCCTCCCAGTTCTGTTCCTTAGCCTGAGATCTTTAGCAGACACATGCTGGAGGAGGGATCAGGAAAGAAGGGAAAAGATGGAGTAGGAGAAAGGAACAATTTAAATGTCCTGAGGCAAAAGCTTAGCTCTCCTCTGCAGTAGTTTCTAACTCTCTGAAAACCTCTTGCTTTCAGCTACTGAATGAGTACTCACCATTCCAATTTCTACTTTTTTTTCTTTCTCTCCATTTCTCCATTGAAATATAAATATCAGTCTGTCTAGTAAGATAGTTTGTCTTTTGGAACAGACAAAGATTTAAAAGTTGTTTGGAAAACTTTACAATAATATATAAAGAGCATGCCACCTGCCTTGTCTCCACACTGGAGAGCAGTGTTACAAAATTTCTTCGTGAACTTTTGGCTTAAGATTCCTTTTTAGGTAAAATAAGATTGTGCATGTAAACCAGACAAGGCAAACCAACTGGAATCTTAAAAAAGGATCAGAGGTCGAGAGATGAGGGATCACAAATCAGGGATTGGAAAAAATGTCTATACTTTGTCCTGGACTTATCCCCTGTAAGCACTTTAGTGATGCATTAGATAGCCACTAACCCTAAGATTTTATTTTCTGTAGAAACCAAAGAGGTATCTCCAAAAAGTGATTCTGCTCAGCTAAAACCTGAGTCAGCCTGTCCACATAAAACATGTCCCTTTCTTGATGATAAGGGATGCAAAGGGCAACTCATTTTCTACTTCTGGCATTTTGAGCAAATGCTTAAATTTGGAAGAGGATGAAATTGGTCCTTTATATATACTGTGAGGTTACAGTGTGTATGAATCTGGAGAGAGAAAATAGGTTGTTAGAACCAGTGACACAGAGGGAGGACTGGCACATGAATGAGGTTGTACGTATGGGGCAAAGGAAAGAGAAAAGTTAATGGTAACCAGGAATAGATGAGAGTGATGGGCACTTGACAGAATCATCTGTGGTGATAGAGAGGAGGAGATGTGGAACAAATGTCCCTGTTTTTAGCCATGTTCAGTACACGGTGGTAACAAGACAATGTTAGAAGCTGAGAGTTAGGGTTGCTTGGGAGGAGACAGCCAGATCATCTCTGGCTGTGCTGGGGACTGGTGCAGATAGACTACATGCAAACCTCTGTTTCTGAGAAGCTTAACAAATCAGGGATTTTATACCTAAATTATCTCACTTGGGGTCATTAATAATTTGCAGCAAAAGCAGACAAAAATAAAATAACTTTTCCATGTTAAAAAAAACCACCCTAAATATTTTTTAATTTTCTTTCAGATATTTGTGCAGAACCAGCGGGATCATAGCAATCCTTGAAAAGTTAGAAAATTTGTTTACTAAGAGACCATTGCTCTCCTATTTGTTTATTGTTTCATCTGACACCTTAAGGACTTCCCATCTTGCTGAGGATTGTCTATAAATCTTGTATCTTGTACCAAATTAAGAAGACCATCTGTTGGAGAAAGTCTGTGTAAGGAGGTTTCCTGGAATGCAGCATTGATGAAACTGCACCTCTACCATCATCTGAAGTGCTGCTTCCTCTGCAGAGAAGGGGCCAAGACTGGTTTTCTGTTGAGCAACACAGAGCTCCAGTGAATCCGTAATTTGCAAATGTCTGTTGATCGAATTTGTGTATTAATGGTTATAAGCATCTTCCTCCTTCAGCTATAAATCAGATTTTATGGTATTAATTCATAGGAAATGATTAAAGCATCCCAAATAGGTAAAGATTTACAGGTTTAATATTAGCTTCTTGACTGGAATCTCCTCTTTATATTGTAGTGCCAGAAGATTGATTGGAGCGTGCTCATTTTTATGGAGTTTTTCTTCATTAATAACCTGTTTCTGACTCCCTCACAGATGTGCTAGGGACACAGAGACAGTTATTTGTTCTCAATATGAGGGACTGCAAGTTAAATGTTTCTCCTTCTTTTTACAGTCCTGTATTCTCAGCCTTAATCAGCAACTCACTTCTGGGAGTGAAACAGCAAGGCAGTCAGGTTATGTTCTTCATGATGAATTTTTAAAAAGTCAGGGAGATCCACTGTGAAAAATGTGCTGAGTTCTGGTGCTTTTTTTCATCTGAACATGCAAAAATTATTTCCATTTCGAATAATGTGCAATCTTTATTAAAAAATATCTTTCTGGGGATTTGAAGACATGATAGCACAGACAACTGGGATAGGATTCCTAGCTAGGATGCAGCAAAGAAAAAACAAAATGTTTTAAGAGAATAGTTTGTGAATTGGAGGGGATAGAGGGCAATGTAGAGAGCATCAGAGATGTAGTATTTGGGTCTGGAAAGGTCCTGGATGATCAGGACCTATGGTTGACTTTTAATGGTATAAAATAGGAAGACCTTTGTTGAATGACAGTTGAATTCCAGTGTTTTGGTTCCTGGATGTGCATAACTTGTGTATGTAAGTAACCACATTTCTGTAGCAAACAAGGCTGTATAGGCATCTCAACTTTAATCTCCTATTAAAATAAACATTGATGCAGAACTACCTCCATGTTTAATCCAACTCTTTAGGCTAATAGCACACTTGAAGGTACTCCCTTTGATTTTGATATAAACATTTTTCTTTTCTGGAAGGCACTGTACCTTTTGATCTCCTGAAAATGAGATGCTTTTTTGATGTCATGTCTCTCTTATGGGTCACACTGCTATTCAGTGAACAGTGAGATCCTGACACCACTCATTTCTCACATTGCTCAAACATAGTTCATAAGGCCACTTAGGGATGAGGTATGGTCAGTTTTATCCCTCATGATGGAACATGGGTAAAATCAGTAGTTTCCAAACTGATACACAGATATAAAGGTTTGCCAAGATTTATCTGATCTTGAGAAATTTTCTTGCTTTGATTCAGCTACTAAATCTTGTTTGAAGAAGTTCGCGAGTCCGAAACATATCATCAGCTGATGGTGTGACTGGCAGGAGTCAATGCAGTCATACAGCTCTACTGTGCCTGAAGAATTGTCCCCCTTCCTGAACTTTATTCAAAATCCCTTTCTGTAAAAGGCAGCAGCAGTGTCATTGCCACTGCAACATGGTATAGTTACTGGTGGGAGGGAAGGACTCTTCATGATTGCCTTAAGAAATGTACACGGTATAAAAATGTTTGGACTCTTCTGGTTTTCCTTCCAATAAGTTGATGTAAAAGTGAATTATTACTACCACAGAGAAACAGAAGAAGTGTAATATTAGGATGTTTATATTTTAAAGGTGTTCCATTCACAGTGCCCGGAGGATCTTGTGATGAGATGTTGCATCAAATAAGAAATACAATACTCAAATTCAGTTGTCATAAAAAGAAGGTTTTACTTTGACTCTATTCCAGCACTGAATCCATTCCAGAAAAAGTCTCCGTTTCAGAATTATTTCTATTTTGCTTTGAATGCAGTTCACATACATTAAATGAAAAAGAACTTTCATGTTGTGATTAGAGAAAGTAGCTCAAAGAACATATCTTACTTTTAATTTCGTGTTCCAGAATGTCTGTGGTGCTTGCTAAAGATCATAAAGCATCATCAACCTCTCCTTTGCCATGCATAATGAAAGCCAGGATTTCAGCAACACTGGAAAGAAGCTTTATTTACTTTGCAAAAAGCAAAGCAACTTTTTGAAAGACCAACATTAATCATGAACACTACTACAAGTCACAATATTTTCACAGCAAAACACAATCAAATGTTTTTACCTTAGCCAAAGAGCAAGTTTTTGATTCTGAGAGTAACACTGTTAATATGTAGAAGGCCTAATGCTGTTTACCCTTGGTTATTTCAATGATGCTTTTTAATAACATCTAGATTCTTACTTGTTGTCTTTGCTTCTTTGAGAAATACATTTTTCTTATAATCTGAGTGCAGTTTGAAAAGGTGTGGGAGATTCCCAAGGATTTCCCCCGAGATAAGTCAAATACTTGCTGCCTTTCTGTTTCATCAATTGATTCCAGTTTTTAATCTTTCAAAAGCAGTTTGATGCAAAAGTTGCATCTTCATGTCTCAAAACTCTACATTTCCTTCTCAACCTTCTTTGTACACTGTTCAAAAGAGAACACAGCTCCCAAGTGTCTAACAATAATAATATAGATCATTAAATACATTACTTGTAGAGCTCCTGGGACATCTTCCTGGTAGTTTCCTTCTGGGATGATCTATGGGTATTTATATTAAAAATCTGTGACTGCTTGAAAAAAAATGGATTAGTATCACAGTGTTCCTGTTTCCTGGTCTGTTGTTTTTCATATACTAGGAAAGTCCCATCCTACCTAACACTAATCTTTTTGTCAATGCCCCTCAATTGCTGCCACCCATCTGATCAAAACAGGGCAGAAGCTGGCAAGTTCTAGTATTTCCTTGCTTTATTCCTGGAAGAATTTCCTTCTTTATTCAGTCTCCTCATTCCTGAATGTTTTCTGTACATCCATTTGTGACTATTCCCCAAGATACTGTGTGCTCATAATTAGTGGAGCTTTTAAGCAGATTTAGGCTACTGTTCCATAATCACCCATTTTTCCCTCTTTTTCAGTCATTTTTCTGTGATGGGCAAATATATTTCATGGCATAATAATGTCCCCTGGCAGATTTACTCTCATTATCTTAACAGGAATGTTTACAGGCAATGAACTCAATGTGCCAGTTAAAACAGCTTTTGATTTTGGTTATCTGAAGCCAAAGTTCTTGGCCCCTTGTGTACAACCAAGCTATGTGCAAAAAGATACTCAGCTCTGAACGAGATCACTAACATCTGTTGCTGCACATAGCATTTAATCTTCAAACACCATCAACAAAAAAAAAACCAAAACTGAAATCAAGCAATCAGAAATGCAGAAGTGGAGAAACATGGGTGCTGTGACTGCAGCTTCAATTGCTCTTTACTGCTACCATGCCTTTTGCACACAGTGGTCTTCTCTCAGCTACAGTAACCTGCCCTCAGGAGACCCTGAGGATTATACGAGGAAAGTAAAAAAAAAAACTTTCTGAGAAGACCAACCCAAAATATAGCCACTCCCTCTCATCCTCTGGGCATTTTGGTTCCAGCACAATGCAGGGGTGGAAGGGTGGTAAGTGAGAGAGGTATTGAAGTGGTCAAGAGTGTTTATTAAATAGTCTCTGATATAAAAAGAAGAACCTGACCTTTATGGTAAAATTAGCTCATAATCACTCCAGTTTGTTCCTGCTAGTATCCAAATACAATTGTGTATCTCCTCTTCTTTGTGATACTCCTGAGAGATAAAAGATGACTGCAATTTTCCAATTGTCCTGAAGAACATAAAGTATCAACCATACCTTCAAGTGTTCTTTGCATTTGTCATTGAGACACATCTTGACAAATTTGTTTTTCTTTTTCTTTCTCTGTTTTGAGAGCTATGGTGTCTCCTGGATCAGGAGCTGAATAAGGTATCTGGGCTTTACACAACCTTTCAAAATGAGTGGACCCCCTACCTTGGAGCTTTTTCAGAAAGCTTGTGAAGACCCCTGCTTCTAGATAGACGTATTTTTTATTCTTCTGGATGGCAGATGGTCTTGGCTTGTCACAAAAGTGTCCAATGCTCCTGGAGTCTGATAACCTTAGCTAGCTGAGTCACAACCCTGTGTATTAATGAATTCTTGATAACTTTGCTGAAACTTCACAAATTCTCTTTACTGTTTTTCTGAGCCATAGGGATTCTCTCATTATTCTCTGAGGGCTCTGTCAGACTTACATTTGTTGTGCTCCACTGACATGTGTGTTGAAGTTATGCTGCTTTTTAAATACAGGTTTAAAATAGCATGGCAGTGATAATAAGAATAATATAACAGACTGATGAAATAAAGTAAATCAAAGTTTAATGCTAGCAGTAGAAGTTAGTTATGACATTTTAGTTATACTGTTCTGTATTCTTGAGTTTTAAGTCCTTGAAGAAGGAAATGTTTATGGAATTTTGTTGTATAACATTGCTGTTTTAAATGTACCTGGAGATGTAGGTCTCCTTGACTGCTCTGAATTTTCATAGATTTCACAGAAAGTTCATCATAGGCTTGCACAGGCTGCTCCATCAAATGTAAATTTGGGTCTCATGTCCTTTCCAGGAGTCACAGTTAGTGAACTTGCCCCAGGATTTCCTACGTGATTTGTGTTTGGTACCTGTGGTTATACCCTAGCATTCCTTGCAGTGGAACAGATGTTTGTCATATGGTCCTAAACATGGAAATCAGCCTGGTCTGTCTGAACCATTTGTGTGCCAAAGAATTCAGTTATGGCTCTGAATGGGCCTGGGCCATAGCACTGTGAGACCAGCTTATTTAACAGAAATTCTAGAGTGTTTGGCACGTTATGTTTACCAGGGGGAGGCAAGTAGGAATGAAATACAGTCCTGGAAAGGGAGCTGTCATGCAGACGATTCACTGCAATCAAACACTTTGAGAAAATATGGTCTCTAAATGTTATGTGTACAACTAATTAACTTTATTTATTGTAGGACCTATAGAAATACAGAAACTGTGAAGTTTAGGGAAAATTAAATTAGGTTTTCATACAAATGCCAGGCTGCCCAGCGTTCCTTTATTTTTGAAAAAACTCCAACAATCTCTTTGCCAAGTAAAGTGAAATATGCTAAAATGCAAATGTTGATGTGCTTCAAGAAGGAAATTTGCTCACTGACTGAAACCTTGTTTAAAAAAATTGAAATGTTAAAATCATCTAGGTTTCAAACTTAAAAGTAGGCTCATATGTACACAGACTTCATTTAATCAGGAACTTTGACATTTCTACTTTAATCCCCTTCTTCAGACACTATTTTCTCCTATTAAAACATGCACAACTTGCAAAATATACTCACATTGAAATAGGCACACTTGCACTAGAGCTGATAGACTTAGTTCCAGTTGTGACTATATGTGTATATATGTAAGTGTCATACAATAAATAATGCTTTTTTCCTCCACTTCATTACTAATGTCTCAATATTGTTTGAGTATACTTGCATAAGAGCTGATACCGCTAGAGACTTGATGCTATCTGTTCTTGACTGTAAGGGTGGGTAGGATAAAGATTAGGATTCAAATTCCTGAATACTATGATCTTAAATGCACTGTAGGAGCCGCAAGTAAAACCAAGTGATAGCTCACTTATGGTCAGTGATAGAATAGGCCATGGTTTTTTTGCCTAAGTATTTTGATGATTTGTTAATTGCATCAAAAGACAGTGAGAGGAGAGAGGAGATGGATGTACCCTGTCGTTACAGAGGCCAAATCCTCTATGGGACAACAAAAAGAATACCTTTCCAAGTAGGTCTTAGGAAACAATGTTTCTCTGCAAAAGCTACTGATCCTCATCCAGCCCTGAGAAAATAGATTGAGTAGTCAGGAAATTAGTGATCTTAGGCATTTTCACACTACATAGCACAATCCATTTCAACTTCAGATCTTGGAAAAGCTGTTTTGAAGACTGACTTCAGGAACGAGCAGCAGGCTTGCACTTTTTTCCTCATCGAGATAACAGTCCCGCATCTTAGCAAGCAAAATCTTGCTCTGTGCAATCCTGCATCATTTGGAGAGCAGTCCAGGAAATTATGGCTCTGCTCACCAGCCAGCATGGCGATGTAGATGTAGGAAGGGCAAGAACATAGGGAAATATACGTTGGATATTAGGAAAAGTTTTTCACAGAAAGAGTGATAAAGTTCTGGAATGGTCTGCCTGGGGAGGTGGTGGAGTCACCATCTCTGGATGTGTTTAAAAAAATACACTTAGTGCCATGGTTTAGTTGAAGTGTTAGAGCATGGGTTGGACTCGATGTTCTTGAAGGTCTCTTCCAACCTGGTGATTCTGTGAATTCTGTGAATTCTGTAAGCATCTTTCTTCAGCCTGGTCAGGGCAGTGTCAGTGCAGAACTGAGTCTAAGTTCACAGGGAACTCTGCCAAGTGCCTTCGGGCTCCATACTAGAGGAATTGTGCACAGGAGCCAAGAGAGGGAAGCCCTGAAGAAGGACTGTGGCCAAAACTATAGAAATCAAGTCTATGTCTGAATAAAGCACTTTGCTGACCAAATTTGGATTGTCATTGTTGCTTCTATTTAATGAGACCCTGTGGAAAGCAGTTCCTTGCACTATTAAATTTCCAAAAGTAGGGGAGCAGAGCCTCTAGATCAGTGATTAACCAACTAGAATAATGAATTGCATGTGAGACACTTAGGGGGATCAGTTTGTGGAAAGAACGAGGTATCATTTCATTTTTTTAGGGATGTAAGTTTGTAACTAATTTTTGTCTCTCCTTGCCAGCATAACGGTTTGAATGTTAATTTAATTTTGCAGAATATCATTTATGTAAATGTAATTAGAAGGGAAACATGATCGGGAGATGCATAGCACCAAAGAAAATTTATTACTCCAAGGGGTATTGCTCTAATCATTCAACTGCAATATTGAGTTTCCCAAGATTTAATCTAAAAGCAATAAATTACAAAAGGCTAATGTCCTGCCCAACAAAAAGCTGTCATGAACCCAAGTTTCTGTGGGGAAAAAATTCAACTTCATTTCAGCAACAGGCTCTCCTCGTTTACACATTCCTTTTATGATTCCAGTCGAGTCAAAGTAAAATGAATACAAATGTGAGAGTTTGAACACTTTTCCTGAATATGTATGTCTGTTGGTGATTGTAATAATCAGCAATTCAAGGCACTGGGACTCTATTATTTCAGGCAAAATTAGGAATGTAGTCCACAAAGATACCTCTGCAAATCCTTCTCCCCACCTTCACATGACCCTTTGATTTAAGGGAAGGCAAACTTGAGTCTGATTAATTCCAGTGTCCATATGAATGTCTGTTGCTAATGTGCTGTTGTCTTTGTTCTGCCAACAAAATGAATGAGAAAAAACAAGCTGTCCTTCTGCCTATGTTAGTGACTGCAACCTGTGTGCTCTGTGGGAAACACTGTCCATGTGGGGAAGTCATCATGTTGACTGTGATGGTCTGGATTTACTAATGAGATAATTTTGCAAGGTGGAATTAAAAATAAATCAAATAATATTGTGTGCCTACTTCTCAAAGCCTTTGAACAGCAGTTCTGATGTTCAAGGAGCATCTCTCCACTCGAGTGTACCTGCAAGAAAAAATTGTCAGGAAAAAAACAACAGCTAGGCAAAATAAAAATTGGTAAAATTCCTAATGTGTGGGCTAAAATACTGTTAAATGTTGGGGTTTTGTGGTGCAATTTAGTATGAAGGCTGATGCCAACATTACACTTCTCTGGAAGTGGAGTAATTAGCACAGGAAATAGGTTTCTTATATTTTATTTAGCCGAATTCATCTCTGGTTTAGCTCCACTGTAGCCTGCATTAAGTTTGTTCTTATTTCCCAGTGATTCTCTCTGTAATTCTTCATATCATGACCTTTAATTCACTGTGGTTGTCTTTTATTTTAGGTAGGGGCCATAGTTCCTCTCTCAATTTGTTACTATCAATTATGTCATAAGTCTTCGTTTCTTGGCCTGCAAAGTGAAACCCATCAGACCTAAAACAAGTTTTTACAAAGTACTCATTGGCAGGTTAACAGATTCCCACAGCTGGACATGGGACTCAGGGAGAAGCACAGAGCTGCAGCCTCAAAGGCATGGAGAAATAGAACTATGAGAGGACTGGGGGAAAATGTGAGGAGCAGATTAAAACAATTCTGTTAAAAGCAGGGAAGGAGGGGCTCAACATATGAGCTGCTCATTTCCATGTGGAGGAAAAGTACATCTTAGGAGGATGGCTGAAAGCAGTAACAAGCAGACCAGAGAGTGAGAGAAAGTGCGTGAATTTGTTGGGTCATACAAACAAGCTTGTGAGGCTCAGAACCTGCTGCTCACCAGTGAAGTCTAGTCAGTTATGAATACAATAAATGAAATCAAATCAGTATTTTTTTCCTTGTCCCGAGAAAGTTCTGGAGATAATGATTGTGGCTGAGATAGCTGTGAGGATGTGGATACACGGGTCAGTGCTGGGGTCTCATGCTATGATGGCCCCACGGAGACAGGGACCTACCTTCTCCTTCTCTTTCTGCCTTTTGTATTAGTTGTAGAGTTGAGGTCCTGTGCTTCTGAACTTTTCTAACGGGGCTGCTTCCACGTAGCAGACACCCTGACTTCTGTTTCAGTTCAGCTACCCCAAAGTCAAACTGAAAGGAGGAAAAGATGGTTCAATAGATTCATAACAACATTCAGACTCATCAGCTTTTGTTCTGTAGGGTACTGGTGTGAAATTTTTAGAGTTGTAATTCTCCACCCACAGTTGTTTAGGGAGGTCAAAATGTAAGCAGCAGAACACAGACTGCTGTGGGTACATCTAATTAACAGTCAACATGCACAGTACTAATCATCTCATCCTTGATTGTGTTCAAGTACATCACAGATCAGGACAACAGAAAGCTGCAGGTCTCTGCTATAAAATTGCATTGAGGTTGTGTCACACCAGCTTTAGTTCCACAGCTTTTTGAAGGCCTATCAATAGAGGACAAAACCACAAAGTAGTGGTGGGAAAGGTCCTGCCTTGGTGATCTATCAGGTACACGGACTGCAGGATGTAGTACTAAGAGGCCTTAGAAGTATTTTTAATTTCACAACATATAATTGGTCTTGTTGTGAAATAATGTGTAAGACTTTTGTCTCTTTAGTTTCTGCGTAATGTAGGAAGGAGAACCCTGCATCATGAAAAATGGTTTTTGCTCCAAGACTACTGTTCCATAATTCCTTAAGAGACATACATGAAGAGTTTATCAGTCAAATATGATCTTCCAAGATCATCATAATTCATTACAGTTCTTCTGTTTTCATTCCAATGAGATTTATAATTATAAACTGGTAATTAAAGAGGCTCCACTCTGTAATTCCATAGGCATTCCACTGTGATCTGACATTAATTAGCAACCAATTATAAATTATTATATAACTTTTATGAAACTCACTAGTGTCTGGATGCCTTCTTTCAGTTACAAGGAAATGTTAGAAGGGATTTTGCCTTTGTAAGATGGAGCTTTGTCACAGGTTGATTGGTACTACCATGGGCTGTGAACATATTTCCATGACACAGCAACTGCATGGATGGGCAGGTTCAATCTGCCATTCATATCTTTCTTGGAAGAGTAATTTTTCTCACAGGATTTTAACCTTCTGTCATGTCAACAAATGTTCATTCTTTGATGCTAAGCTTTTATTTGACTTGTGTAAATCAGAGTAGATGGTGCATTGCTTGATGGCTGATGAAAGCTCTCTCTACCTTGAAAGTGTATTTTAAATAATTGCAGCCAATCAGAAAAAAAGAGAAAAATAGTCACAGGCTCCAATGAGAATGCCTGTGGGATAAAGAATATGAGAAAGCAGGCTAAGGAGATAAATATTAAAAATTCTGGCATTATTTCACCATCTAAAGATCCAATATCTAATAAAATTTGTATGTCTCCAAAATCTGATGGGTAAAATTTTACCTAGAAATGTGTTAGTAATAAAACAGCTGATGCATATGGATAATCAAGACTTAGCACCTCTTTTTCTTTTTTTTTTTTTTTCCCTGCTTTTCTTTTAATTTTTGGGGGTTTTTTTGTTTGTTTGTTTGTTTGGTTGGTTGGTTGGTTTTTTAGTTTTATCACTTTTCAGATCAATTATCACCATTAAGCTTGTCAGAAAGAAGTGGGAAATTGGAAAATACCCAAATCCATTACTTGCAAAAACATGTAGAGACCAAGAGACCTAAAAGGAGACAACAGATTCTTTTTGCATGGATGAAATCATGAGGCAAGTTTTCAAAGTTTTGCCTGGCAGATTAATTTCCACCAGTTCCACTAAACCTAATGAACATCACTTGTGTTTCTAAGTATTTCTTAGTGCACTTCTCTCTTACCTCTTAGCAGCTTCTCCCTGTCACCTCCTGCAACACTTTTGATCAAACCTCCAAGATTTTTTCCAAGAAATGAGACATCTGATCTGGTTGGAGTTTGTACAGGTAACAGAGATCATTAAAGATCATTAAAGATCATAAAGGAATTGTGATCTTTAAGCTGTGTCCACATCCATCTTCCATCACAAAACACCTCTGATCGGAGCACAAAGCTGTTTAGGAAAGTAAAAGTGTGGCTTATTTAGCAGCCAAATTTTGTTGACATTACAGTCCCCACTGTTCCTCAGGGTAATTGTGGTTGCATGGATGTACATCACTTATCTTTCCATTTTTTGTCATTTTACAACAGTGAAATTTATGGGATCAATCCTCTTATTTAGACTCAGACAAATCCTACAGTCTTGACCAAGAGTCCTGACTTTTGTGTTCTTCCTCATTAAAGAGACTGTACCTGTTCTTCCATAAAATAGATGAGATTTCAGCTTGGAAATTCCCATAAAAATCTCATTCTGTTATGTTGCATCTAAGTTGTTATCAGGATATCTCTGACCATCTTTGCCATTAAGCCAGAGATGTGTCCCTGACAGCAAGGAACAGAGTGCAGCTTAAACATAGGGAAATGTTATAAACTGGCTCGATCAGCATCAGCACTGACTCAGCCTACTTTTGCTGGACCCAGAAATTACACTTGAACTAAACTGGACAATTTTACTTGTAACTATCCCTAAAAGGGATTAGGTTTTTAAGATCTGGCTACATGCATTTCAGATATTAATATATTATCCTGGTTCTGTGCCTAAGTAAGATTTAGAGGAATTTAGAGAGCAGCTGGACGCTAAAGCTTTAGGAGATCCAACATCAAAGCAGGGCTCATAGTAACCAACATTCTGTCAGCATATCCTAATGCTGTATATTTAACCTACTATTAAAATTATGTTTTGCTATTTTTGCTTACCTTAATCTCAAACTTTGGTTTTTTTATGTTTGCAGAACAAGGCAAACTCTTAAGGCTATAAAATTTGTCTCACTGCTTTTGTTTTACTTCAATGTTGATTTGATGGCATCTGAAAGGGCAAATGAGAAAGGCAGGTATTATGTTTCAAGGAGAGAGTTATAAAAGTCTGAAGTGCATCCGAAGTATATTTTACTCCTAATAATGAGAACTGGATGAACAGCATTTAAAAAAATATGAACCTGCCCCAACTACATTGGTTCAGATGTAATTGATCTAATGCAGTTCTCCAAAGAATAATTGATATTATATAATCATAACTGGCAGTTTATGTCATTAAAGTGACACTTGACACTTTCCTGCTAACCAGTTTAGCATCATCAATTAAAACATCACTGGTGTAATGACATTTTAGTAACAAGTTTAATAACATAAATTATGACATCACTTTCTTTTATGGCATCAGGGTTGAATAAAAGGTTTTCTTTAGAAAAGTGAAAAACTAAAAAAAATTGAGGAAGCCTTAAATTGCCTCTCATTTTGTCTTTATAAAAGGTACATAAGTCATATTCTTCTGGCCACTGTCTTCATTAGGGAGGATCTGAAAGCTGAAAAGCTACAAGCAGTGGTGAAAAAAAATTAGATTAACTTGCTTCAGATAAACACAGAAAACCTCCCAGTACATAGTAGTGTCCTTTGTATCGTACCAATGAAAATCTTTGAGAAATGGAGAAGAAAACATGGGCATGATCATGGAAACCTGATGAACTCAATTATAATGCAGTTATATTTCCTGAGATGTGGTGTGAAAGTTCAAGATTGCATCATTACCCAAAAGTCAGCATTCTTTTTCTTCATGGCCAGTGGCTTTTAAGTAATCCTTTATATATTATTCTTCTCAGAATGGTCCAATTTTGGTCCTGGAGTCTGGTATTCAGATTCTCCTGGACACTAGATTTTATGACTGTTAGTGGTCTGAGTCCTGAGTTGGCAAATGACTCAATTTATTCACGTCTATTTAGGCTTATGCAACCAGACAGGAGCCAGACATGAATTGAGTTCAGAGGATTCCCAATTAAACAAATGTCTCCATGAATGTGTGTATTTTTAAGATTAACTGCAAGGAGTCAGATATTGTCAGTAAATCATGTTTTCGGAACTGACTTTCTAAAGGCACATGTTCAGTAAGTGTTATCAGTGACCACAGCCACAAGCCGAACAAGCCATAGCCAAGCATTTTCAAAATTTTTCCAGATTTTTTTTTGAAGCTGAATTTTTATCATATTAAGTTGTGCTGAACTCCACTGGGACTCTATCCTGAGCTAATACTTATCTTCTAGTGTTTGTATAGAAACTCAGCCTTGTACATGCAGATGGTCCCTGTGAGTTCATGTACTTCTCCCATGGCTTGCTTTTATACCAGGTTCTTGGTCTGGATTTCAGGTATTTGAAAAGTGGGGAAGAATCCTAAATAAGAAGTCAAATTCACTTTGTAAAACACTGGACAAGTATTGTACATTTTCTGTGACAGAAACATTTCCCTGAACAATCCAGAAAGATTTCCCTTGCTAATTGTCAGACTGTAAATCCAGGATATGACAAATGGGTGCCACATGGCATCTGGGTAACTGCTCCATGCTCTGGATCAAGTGTCCAGTGCTCAACAGATGCCCTAATTCCAGCAAGAAGGTGATAATTCAGTAAGTATGAAAACAAATTACACACAAAGTTTTAAGTGAATCTATGTAAATTGACAATGCATATTTTAGTGGTCTCCTGAGGATGCCATGATTTACCTACCCTCTTTTCTTAACATTTTTTTCAGAAGATTTTTTTCCCCCATGAATACTTATGTCGATGCCTCATTTGCTGACTGAATTTCCACTCTACTGGAATTATGCTTCCCCATAGTACATGCAGGAAAGGTGAGCTATTAGAGGTGAGAAAAAGAGACTCCATGACCTTTAGGAAACAGCAAGTGGCACTAGATAAAACTTATTTTGTGAGGGGCTATGTATGGATTGGTTGGACATAATTACCAAAAAATTATTATCGAACTGAAACAATTAACTTGTGGTAGATCAGAGCCCAAATTTCCAGAAACTCTGAACTTTCACAAATTGGATTTGCCCATTGTCACTCTAAGGCAGTGAGTAATTCTTATAATTGGCATGAGTGATATATATAATTCCAGTTATGAGTATGGACTTATTTATAGCTGGCATTTTTTTAAAGGGAGTTGTAAATGTTAAGGTGCTAGATTCAATGCTTATAAATATGTTTCCTTGGTGATAAAGCTTTTACTAAGCATGTTATCTCTCCTCTCTTATGTGCAGACAAGAAATTATTCACTCTGTATGTTATAGGTTTTGTGCTTTAAAATTGAATCCTCTATTGCCTAATGGCTGAGAAACATAGAAATCAAATCCGCAGCTGTTTTTTCTTAAAAGTAAAGTTTTGGCAAAAGCAGCAAGGGCTTTAATGCATTAGAAAAGTGTGCATTTTTAAAAGTGGTTCAACTTCCTATTTTTTTCCCTACAGTACTCCCTGAAGTTAGGCGTTTTCTTGTGCTTCACCTTGCAGTTTCAGCATAAAAGGGTTTTGATTTTGCGTGCCCCTACACTGCCAACTAAATGCGAAGAAAATGTTAGTTTGCAGGGATACTCATAGTAAAGAAGTAAATACACAGAATGAAATCCCTCTGGGGCAAAAAAGCAATTTATCTGATGACTGAAACAGTGGTGGTTGGAAATCTCTTCAGTGGAGACACAGAAACTACTTGGAAAAGATGATGTGAGACAGAAAGACCAAGCAAAAACTCCATACACTGGCAAATAATGTCACTTACATTAGAGTGAGAAATGCTGACACATTTGGTATCAGTGGGAGTTTTACCATTCTTTCCACTTAACCTTCCTTTTAAGTAAAGTAGGGGCTAGTTGGCCACTGGATGTATATGCGTAGTTACCTGGTCATCCCTGTTTTCTCTGGCCTCCTATAAAAGGATGCTCTTGCATGTATTCGGCTCCAGTACTTCAACACCAGGAGATTAGAGGTGTTACAGGAGAACAGATAGATGCAAAAGATGCAAAGACAGAGGCCTGCTGCCAGTGAGACACTGCTGGTCCCAAAACACCCTCATCCTGGCACACACAACACGTCAGGGTTCGAGAGCTGTAGATGGCATAGGGCTATGTGCATTAATTGCATCATAAACTAGTGGGGCCCCAAAGGAGACCTGGTCTCAGATATGCTGTAACTGGAACAAACAATTAATGAGAGAGCTTACAAACTCATGAGGCAGGACGGGGCAGAGTATTAATCACTGTGTTTGAGACTTGAGTTTAAATATGCCCATTGTTTACATAAATAGTCTATGGATTGAAAATGAATGGATCTGACTTCTTCTTAGCCCTACTGCCAATTTCAGAGGTTGGCTTTTCTTTCCTTCTTGTTTACACCAGCATGAGCTCTGAAACCTCCCTTATTACACAGAAATCATCAAAGGCATTTAATTTTACTTTTTTATTTCTAATTTCAACTTTTGTTTCTATGGTTTAACATTTTGTCAACTGTGGTGTTGTAAAGTCAACTGTGAAATATTCCCAATGATCTTATCTATTTTTTTTTTAAGTAACCTGCTGATGACCTTGCATATGCAAAACTGGTCCATAAATTTTTTAAGAATGTTGTTTCAGGGGCTTCAGATAGAGTAAAGTTAATACAAGAACCCATTCAAGTGGCATTGAGTTTCTGAAACCCAGTAAACAGAGGAACCTTCTGACCCTGCAGCCTTGAAAACCTCTTGTCGGCCACTTAGGAAAAATTAGCCAGATTCGGATCCCCTTTGCTACTTGCTTAGCTAGCCATAGCACAGCTGTAGCAGCTTTGTGGGAAAATGGGTTCCCTGGTGTGTGGTGATGACCCCACACAGGTCTGAGCTCTGTTGTTGCAACACTTATGTCACTTTTGAGAGCTGTCAAGGGCTGGCATTGCTTTTGGAGAAATCATAGAGCTGGAGTGTAGGGCCACCACACCACAGACCAGCCCTGCAGAAACCCACATGGAGAATCCCAAGGTTACTGGCTGTAGGGATGGCTTGATGTGCTCTCTATCTCATGGGCAGGAATTATGTAGGTTCTGAGAAATCTATTCCTTGCTGGCTGGGCATGAGTGTAAATGTAAAGATCTAGCATGTCAGCCTCCAAGAGGACTAGCACCCTGCAGGTGGCTCTGATTAGAGCCCTGAAGAGAGGAGGAAGTTGCAGTGCCTCCTAGAGCCTATATTGCTGCTTTTGGATTTGCTGCTATTGTTGTCTTAATTTTGGAACAGCTTTTGCCAGAGCTGTTGCCTAGATTCTAGATTTTGACATTGTTTTGTCTTCACTTACGCTATTTTGTCTCAGTTTATCTTTGGAAATGTCCAGAGGTGAAAGGGACACTGCTTTGTCAATAGTGCAGGGGACAGAGAGTTTGTCTCCTTCACTTTGGTTGGCCTTGAAATTCCCCTTAATTAGTATTGTCATTAGGTTCTCACTCACATCACCCACTCTGTCTATTCTACTTAAATATACTACCTCCAAGTATAATAAATCTGGAAAAAATGTGCCTATTATTTTTCTTCCTAAATCCTGTCCAAAGAAAATGAACCAGCAGTATAGTTCCACTATAGGAACTGCTGATTTTGCCACTTAATTTTCTCCCCCTTCTTCCTATTTCCCTTTGTTCTTCCCTGTATCTCCAGGATACATAAACTCCTTGTCACTCTCAGAGCTATGCAGCTGCCTGTCAAGGAATACATGGTAAAATTCCAACCATTACCTGCTCTTTACACTCAGACAAACATTAGGCCAAGATCCACAGATGTGATTTGTTTGCCTGGATTTTACCCATTCCATGAAAGAGTCTCTCATTTAAGAAGAGAAGACACAAAGCACACAAGCTCCCCTCTAGCCTGGAAAATTCCTCTAGAACATCTCCCTTTGAAAAATACCTCCATCAAATCAAATACATCCTCCATCAAATACAAGCGTATTGGGAAGAATTTAGTTTCCCCTAAACTCTGGATTTAGTAGAACGCAGTTTCCTTTGTGAAAACTATCTGAAAGTGGAGTGAAATGAAAATAAATATTCCTCCTGTTTCATCCCTGTCCTAATTTATATTACTCAATAGTATTACTAATAGAACAGGAGAAAAGGGCTTTGTAGGTTTCTTAAAGAATTTGATGAAGTCAGGTCCCCAGTCTTTTTACTTAAACATTTAAAGAAGTGCAAGAACAGAAATATACATACATTATTGTCAGTATTTAATGTTGGTTTTGTCAGTATTTCTGTATTTATTCTCAATTACAAAACTGACATATTTTTAGGTAGTATTTTCATTAGTGTTATTTCCTTCCTCCAATCTGAAATATTTTAGAAAAGTTTACAGATCTGAA
Source organism: Motacilla alba alba (assembly GCF_015832195.1). Classification (NCBI taxonomy): domain Eukaryota; kingdom Metazoa; phylum Chordata; class Aves; order Passeriformes; family Motacillidae; genus Motacilla; species Motacilla alba. Next base: position 97,676,403 of record NC_052018.1, read on the forward strand.
AAACAAAGCAATAAAGAAACTCAGACAAGGTGATTACTTTTCCAGCAGGATGCTTTCCTAGTCATGGGTGACATTTTTAATTTTTCTCACAATGGAATTGTTTAGTAAGCCCCTTTGAGTTCTTCCTCAGCCAGAGCCAAATCTCCAAAGCAACATCCTCCTTACTATGTGATATTTCATTCCTGGCATATCTGTTTCTCAGAGCCTGATTATGAGCCAGGATTATGAACTAGTTATATTTAACACTAATTTGTTTGGTTGTTGGTTTTTTATTGTTTGTTTTTTTTTTAATTCATCTTTGTTATTCCTCATCTTTTGGTCTTCCTACAAAGATCTTTCAAGAGCACCTGAAATTCTACTAGACACCAAAAGAAGCACGAAGGCAGGTGTGCAGGTGTTGTGAATACCCAGCCATTCTGCTAACCTGTGACTTCACAGGGAGCACCAGTGAACACCAGTTTTGATTTTAAATTAAAATATGCTGCTGCTTTGACATTGCTGGAGGGGGGGGAAACAATTGAACATTATGTCATTTTTTATATATATCCATTGTACTTGCCTGGATTCTCTTTAGTTGATATATCAAGCCTTCGTTAACTACAAGATAGGTAGGCTAATAGATACATCAGTTAAACCAGGTTGAGCTGAAGTGTCTTAGATAACAAAGCTTTGCGTAAATTCTAATTCAAGCAATTTCATCAAAAAGCATAACAAGTAGCTAATCTGAGATAAAAATGTTTTTTATTTCAGTACAATGTTCTTCATAATGTCCTTCACAGATGCTATAAAGTTATTTTACTCTTTAGAAAAATATCTAACAACATGATTGTTTCACACCCAGCAAAATCCCAGTGGAAATTAAAATTGCATGCATTTTCTCATCACTCTTTATTTAACAACTGGGAGAGTTTTAATATTTGAAACTCAGCAAGAAAATTGTCTTGAAACACAGAGATTCCTTTGGGGTAATTTCACTTTTGTTTTGTGTGAACTTTAGCTGAGCAATTTTTTACAGTAATGCAGATCTGTGGATTGAATGGCAGTTAACAGAACTTTCTATATGTGCTTCTCATCTAATATAGAAGAAAATAAAATCACAAGGAACATTCAAATAAAATAATTTGAATCAGCTGGCCTTATTACTAAATATGCTCTGGTTTGGATTTTTAATTGTTTCTTTTAAACCCATATCACTGGGTTTACAGGTCAGCCTGAAAGTGACTCTATCCCTGCATGAAAGGCACCACAGTTGTGATGCTTCTCAATTTTCACTTTTTTTTTTTTTTTTCTTTCTGTAATTGAGAGGATGTCTGGCACGCCCAAGACACATCTAACATTGTTGGGATTTGGTAGTGTAGTTTGCTTGACTCAGAAAAGCAGTATTGAAAAGGATGTCTCATTTACAAAATGAGCTCACTTGTCAAATTGTGCTACAAATTGTCTCACTTCAACAACTAAAGGACAAATGCTTGCAGTGCAAAATAACATTGCAACAGTCATAGAAAAGTGACAGTGGATTTAGTAGGGTTGATTCTATTGGCTGATTTCCATTAGAGCCTTTTTATTTTAGCTTGTAATTGTCTCTTGGGAGATAGGTTTTCTAGCAAGACCCCATTGGCTATCACACAGTGGCTTCCAATATTCATTATTGCTCATATCTCTTCTGCATGTTGAAGATTCTGAGGTCAATAAGCACCTTGCAGAAATACTCCAAAAACACTCAGAGAATGTGACTGTTGCACTGCCTTGCATTAGGTATCATTGCTTGTGTTCAACAGAGCAATATTGACACTCCCATCACTTTGCTTGCACTGTTGATGTTTCCATCTTTAGCATTTCTGAGACAGAGTGAGACCTGCCAGTCCCTATTAGGAATTTGGGGCCCTTTCCTCAAGTGTTTCTAGCACAGTCAAAACAACAATGTCCAAGGCCTCTCTTTACGCAGAACTTTACACCAGAGTTGAAATTATCGCCACGATGTTCAAACACAACTTGCTTGCCAGTTTGGATGATTTCACACCAAAATATATGATCAGATGTTTCTTTATTTTTACTTCATTCCCACTGTAATATTTTAATCCTTTCCTGTGTATCTTAATCACATCTTTTTCTTCCATTGAAAGTCTCACAAGAACTGTGTTCTCTTGTTCTTCAACTAAAAAATAATATCTCTGGCCTCTGAGTTTTTTCAGGTGTCAGATCCACCTCTTCACTGGAGCTTTAGCAAGACCAAGCAGAAACAAAAATTAGTCCTGTGCAGATATACAAGTCAGTATTTGTCAGACTAGAACATTTATCATCAGATTCCATTTCAGTGGCACAGTGAGAACCTGTGGGTAAGTGTTTTGCAAAAGTCAAGTTTTTCATCTCGGATCAGTATCAGAACTCCTAAAAAGTCAGAAGTTCGTTCAACTGTTTGTTTCATTTTTTTCTCTGCACCTAAACTGAATACTAAGATTCCAGTAATCTGGTAGTGGATGCAAAGACCACATTTCTGAGAAAAGAGTGTTGTTTCTGACCACCCTTGTGATCTTTGTGCCATGAACAGGGGCACTGATGTTGTTGTCTGTTACTTGTGTGCAACCCTAGAACATCTGGAGGGACACTACAAACCTGTTATTGTCAAATCTCATACTGTTCAACCCACACAGTCAGACATGCAAGGTCTGTCTTTGGATCAGTTACTTCTGTCTTCTGCTCAGGCAACAGGCTCTGCTGAGGGGGGCTGATTTTACATTCAAAGCCTTTGAAATTGAGTTTAAATTGGTTGGGGCAGCATTGTCTTTGTTCTGTTTGTTTGTGCAGAGCCCAGCACAGCAAACACCAGCCCATGATCTGGTTCTAATGAACAATGGTGTTGTGAAAGGCTAGATATTCATATTAAAAATTAACTATTTTCTGCTTAAAACCCTTTCATCACCTTGTCCATGTTCAGGATTTTGGTTTGTGGCAGTCATAGGTGACTCTTAAGAGTGTCCACAACTCTCACCAGATTATTTAACAAGGCTGCCAGTTATTTCTTTTTGCAGACCACCTTGGTTACCTTTTTAAATATTGCACCTCTCATTAATCTTCCAACCCTATCAAAGTCATCATGGTTATTTCCTAGTGCCTGTTATGCCTGTATTAGCATGACTGAGACAAGTACATTAAAAGATTTCCCTTTTATAAGGCAGTCTGGATAACCAGTATTAAAAGAACAAACATTAATCTTACTGATTGAAGTTGCTTTTGCTGGACAGCTTTTTTTTTTTCTTCTTTTCTTTCTATTTTAACAAGGGCTATCAATTTATTTCCCCATTTTCTTGGGAGATTTTGCCTTCTGGGTAAAGAGCATCTTTTATCTCCCCTTCTACCTCTTGTCCCAAACCTTCTTCTGTGCTGGGAAGATTGAATGTATACATGATATCCCTTTCAGAAAATATATTCATCGTATATTACAAGCATTGTCATTATGATGTATTAACATAATGTATCATCAGCGAACTGTCAGGGTGAAGATTTATTACCCTAAAAGAAGTTATGATGAGACACTAAGGAATGGATTGAGAGAATTTGTGTTTATTTTATAAATTAAGGATTTTTAAAGTTAGTTTTAAAATCACTTAGCTTCATGAAATAATAGAGTTAGGAAGGTCACAGAAAAGAGGACTTGAATCAGAAACACCAAGATTCAGCATAAGAATGTACTATTTTTTTTTTCTCCCTGGTAATTTTTATAGTTTTCTGGTTTCTAGTTCTGTAAAGTTTTCTAGTTCTGTAAAGTTTCAGTTTCTAGCATAGATGAGTGTTAGGGAGCAGCCCAAGTCATTTTAATCAACCTGAACCAGACTTTATTGTTTATCCTTTAAAGCAAACAGTCACCAAAGCATGAAGACTTGAGCTAAAATGGGCAAAATGTGTTAAAATGGTAAAAAAAAAATTGCATTTTAGTACAAAAGGGTGTGTTGAGTGGACTTATCAAAAACCTGATGGCAATAGCCTGAAACCAGGGAGAGCTTTTCAGCAGGTTTGCTCAGACTTCAGCTCAAGCTCCTTCTTTGTGTCATGTGGTGAAACCATGAAACCTGGCACATTTATAGCATTGTAACATAAAGCCATCTGTGTACAAGTACAAACTTTTCCTTATTGCCAAAGTGCTTAATGTAATTACAATCAGGCTTGCTTCTCCTCTGCTCAGTTCATCCATATGCTGAGATGGATGAAAACTTGCATTGCTAAAAAATCCCACCGCATCTGAGTTTGTGTGCTGCTTACAACAGTGTGCATTGCTAACCTTGTAAATCTTAGGTACTTTTGCATTTTAGGAACACACATAAACTTGCAGGATGTCTTATGGGAAAACTCTGAACAGAAATATGCCCCAAAATTCAGCCTGGATTCTTTTTTTGTTAACAACACAAGACATCTGGCTTAGCAGCTCAGTTGTCCTTGCTTCCCTGTATAGTCCATGAAAAGTCAAGAGGTGACACACAGTTTGGATGCCTGAGACGGGAGTTACTTTCAGGAGGCAACTTTTACTCTTTGCTGGATGGAAAATAAATGCAGAGTTCCTGCTCAGCTTGTTCACCACCTAAAGAATGTTATATTAATCCTGTGCATTGGCAAGCAGATGCAAATTAGTTGCTTCATCTTAAAATTCATTCTGTGTGTGTTCAAATACAGTATTATCCCATTGCAATTATATCCTTTTATTTCCTGTGTCATGGTATTGCATGCAGGTTTTTTGTTTGTTGTTTTTTTTTAATTTTAATGTAATATTGGTTAGTTAACTACCAATTAGTTAGTTAACTACCAAGGTTGGTTATAGGTTAATGAAGGCACTGTGCTTGCTGCTGACTGATACAATTACTGAGAGGTGTTACACTGAACTTGACCCTTCAACCCCCAAATATTTACTTGACTTTATCAGTGAAGATGGTCAATATAAAAGGAATATTAAGATTAAAAAGAAACATATGCAGTGGATGCATTTGCAGTCACAGGGAGTATGTTTTCAGAAAAAAAAATTGCTGGAGGCAAAAGGTGGTTATGCTGAAAAAAAGGAAAATAATGATAAGCCACTTTAGTTTGGCCAGTTTTAGGAAGATAGTTCAGTTTATTACCTAAAATGTAGGAGTGAAATTATTGCTAAACTTACACAAGTTGCCTCTACTCAAAGTCCTTTATAAATTCAGCTGCTATGAATATAGGAAAAAGTCTTCTTGTACCATAAGTCTCAGAATAGCTTCATCATGTATAGTGGCACAGAAACACTGGCTCAAGCCAAATTTATTTTGAGATGTTATCAGAAATCATGTACAGATGCTTATAAAAAGACTGCACTTTGCAGATACCAAATAACCAGTTTCTGCACTTAAAGAAGACTTTACTGGCTCTCCATTAGGATGTGTATATATATGCTTATAGTTAAAAATGGAGTCCTCTGTATGGACACCATATCTCCATCTCAAATCCAGCAGGGATTTGCTCTTCTAAACTGAGGCATAAGAAAGGCACAAGATTTTAACTAGTCAAAAATTGTGTATCTTGCACTCATTATCAACTAATCTGTTTAATAGAAGGAGGTGGGCCTGATCCTCTCTAGTGTCAAGGGGATGAGCTTATCAGGATCAGCTTATGAAACATCAGATTTGAGGGAAGATTTGTTTTGGTATCTGTAGTCTGCTGGTAATTAGTTAATTTCTTAATTTTGTGATGCCAAAAGAAAGGACTTCTGACCCATGCTGCAATTGTTAAGAGGCAAGTAAGCCTTTGTTTTGAAGATTTCTATGGTATTTCTATTGTCACATATGCTACAAATTAGAATTTGAAGTGATTTTGGTACATAGATGCTTGAGTTAGAAGGGGTATGTCCAAACTCCTGCCCCTCTGTGAGCAGGGTTTCACTTATATTTAGTGTTAGTAGTGGTGGTTACTCAGTTAAAACAATCTTAGGTCAGTACATTTTAAAGGAGGCAAAATATCTTGGAGAGACCATATGAAATCTATCATGGAAAACCACTGATAACTCCACATCTTATTAGCTTCAATTAAGTATTTCCATAGGGAACCATGGAACTGTTTAAAGTTATGATGACACACACACACTTTGTTCCGTCCAAAGAAATAATCTGTTTTCCAGATTTCCCAATAGCCAAGCTATTTTATTTTTTTTTCTTTTCCTCCTTATAAGAGAAATAATTTATAAGAATTTAACTTGGGCTTGCTACAGATTTAAAAGGAGAGAAAAGGTTTCTTCGGTCCGACTTTTAAATTATATGCATGACCAAAGATAAATATGCTTTTTATTTATAACTGTGGATAGATGCCAAACAAAGCCTTTCATATGACACACCACTGCTGTAGTAGAGGAGCACTTAAAACAGTTCCAGTCAAGTTAGGGCCCAAGACTTTTCATGAAACTTCACGCAAAATGGTTAAGATCTTCCATTTATTATTTCTTTTCTTTCCTTTTGAACATCTTCAAAGGTTGCAAGTGCAACATACTTAGAGGATGCCAGGCTCCTTCCTGTCATGCTGAGACGGTCTGAAAGCCACATTGAAACATGGGGAAACTGTAGCTACCACAGATTGCAGATGCGGGGTTTTCTTCACAGGCTGTAGATCTCTCCTGCCCTTTCCTGCTTGGTTGGTAGCAGTTAGAGGAAGGTTGTGGGTGGAGGCTGGCAAAGCAAAGGATTGATGTGCTGTTTTGTGACTGGGATGGATGGGCTTTGACAATACTGCTGGATAGGAATACTTGTGCAGCTAATACAAACAATTTGTAATTATCTGAGCTGAAAAGTAAAAACATGGTTATAAACCATGCCTAGGATCAGCTTATGTCAGCTTTAAATGATTTAAAAGTCTAGTGTCTGGAGCTGCATCTTACTTGCCTGTAAAACTCCTTAAAGAAGACTTACAGAATTGTATCAGCATGTTTCTCCTTTCTTGTGCATTCATTGTGAAAAGTAACCCTTTGTCTAGTTGACTGGAGACAGGTTTTTAGGACAGATGTGAAGCAAAGACTTCCAGATAAGTCAAAAAAGATGGAATTTTCCAATTTAAATAGAATGAGACAATTGTCTGGTAACTGTAACTCTTAGAATTTACTTTTGTTCTTGTTTTATTCAGGGATAGGCTCTGAATAGTTAGGTACTGATGCACCTTGGGCACCTGGTGGCTTTTGCTGTGCCAGGTTTGGAAGCTGTTTTTGTGTGGATGTGAAGAAAGCCTGTGAAGGATGCCAACTTCTCTGAGAGAAGGGAAGTAGAAAAAGAAAGCATCCTCTGTTACCTACAGCCTGCCATCATTACGCCTGCCCCAATCTCATTATCCCCTGGTATCTGCAGCAGACGATGACCTTTGATGACACGGCACAACAGTACTCCAAAGAGATGACTTCCGTTTAATTCTGGTTCCTGAATGCCACATGTAGGCACTTCTTCCCCATGCTGTACCCAGCCTTCTTTTACTCAAATACAAGTACAAAAATTAAAATGATGCTAAATACTGCTCAGCAACACTGTTTAGGTATGAGGTTGCATTTCTAACTTTGCCAGAAGAACCTCTGTCTTCCCACCACTTGAGAGTCTGGAGTAGGCTGGAAACTACTAATGTACCATGTAATAAGATAGGTTCCTGTTGACACAATTCAAGGGCAAAACTATTAAGTCATTAGAGCTAATGTTGTAACATTCTGATACAAAGGCATGGCCAGGGCCTTTCAGATGTACCTCTGACCTACTGAGGATTAAGTTTCTTCACAGTTTATTTTTGGTATTTGGAATCTGTCTTTTTTTTTTTTTTTTTTTTTCTTCTGCTTCACATGCATTCATCTTTGGCCTTGTGCAAGATACAGCTTGGAGAGCACCTTCTGCAGTCCTGATTTGTCCCAGTTTTATCAAAGAAGATAAGAATTTATCAAAGAGCATAAGATTTCATCACATTCTTAATCCTGCAGTACTAAAATTACATCATGTATTCCTTTGCTCAGCCCTGCCCATGTCACAGCTTGGCTCATGGGACTGCTGGTAGGAGGGAGTCAGGGAAATACAGTTGACTCTCAGGATTCTTCCACAAAATAAGAAGGTGAGAATTGCTCGAAACAGTACATCTAGATGTCATTTAAATAAAGAGAATACAAAAGTGTCTTGCTATAGCCTTCTGATATTTTGACAAAACAAATTTTCTCAAATTTAGTAGTATTGCGAATAACCGGATGATTATTTCAAACCATTGTATTCTCCAGCTCAGCAGCAGGTCTGCACTTGTTTCACTTTCATTGTGATGGCTGTTGAGTAAGTCCTATGTCTGGAACTTATGACCAAAATGTCTTAGAGTATATAAACAGGACAATAACTTATCTAAAGGCCTGAGTATTATTGCCAAAGATACCCAAAATAACACATTTTTAAAGTTATTATTTAACCAGGAAGGCTCTTTTTGCATGATGCTTTTGTTAATTGTATAGGAATGTATTCAATGATGTGGACAATTTAACAAAAATTCTGAAAATGTTTTAAATTTAATCTATAATTTGTTTTTAAGTCTATCTTTCTAATGCATTTAGCTTGTCCTTTTGGATTGCTGGAAAGGGGTCTCCCTCTTGAGGAAGAATTAGCAGACCATTCTCTAGAGGGAACATTTGGGAAGCACAGCATCCAATGAGTTTGTGGCAAGAAGCTGTGGAATATTATATTCATTAATTTCTGACATATTTTATTTTTGTGTTCAGTCTTTTTAAATATGATGATGCTGAGGAAATGTATTTCACGAAGTTATCTTTGATTTATTTTATTTTTGCTTTCAATGACTTTAAATACAACAGTGATGGGGAAAAGGAAGTTGGAGTAAAAAAAAATTCTGCTCTTAAAACTGTACATGCTAGCATGAGCCTGGAACAGATGCTCATGGCTGAATTAATAAACTCTGGCTGTGGAGGTTTCAAACATGAATTCTGACAGACCCTTCACTGTGACAATGCTAGTGGGAGTCACAATAACATCATCTGCTGCTGAACATTGCTAGTGAGTACTGTTGTGCCAAAGGTTAATATGCCAGTTTTATTTCCCTCTCTCTACAGCTATAATTTAAATGAGTTGCACACATAAGTGATGTTATATGCATAGGTTTTTGCATTAAGTTTGCTATGTCAGATTTGTTTATAAAAATCATATTTTGAACCACTTGCCCAGGGGCTCCACTTTGGGAAGCTGCAAGCTGATTTCTTTTAAAGAGGCAGTTTCCATTTTCCATGGATTTTCAATAGAGGTTTTGGAGCTCTGAACAGGGAGCTCAGTTTTAAATTCAGCACTTGCTCAGGTTTACAATTAGGTTTAATTACTTAGCAAAAGAGTCTGATCTAGTTTTACATGTGTGCCACATGACCCTTTCCATATCTTACTGGGATTGGAAGGGCTGCCTGCTTCTCTTGGTGAAAATTGCTTCCAACATTTTGGAGACCATTTACAATGTTTTTATTCCTATACTGAGAAGTTAACATTGCCCATAAACCTAATAGTCACACAGTAGTTAATAAGGGGCAGAAAGTTTTATAGTCTTTTCTGCAGTTGTTAAAATCTTGCTACTGTAGTTTAGTCCTAGCCACACAAAACCTATCAGTTATGAAAAATAGGATGCTCTATGATGGTTTATTCTTGGAAACCAATGGAAGAGAGGACCTTTCCTGAGAATCTAGCTGAACGTAATGAACTTGGGGATTATTTAAATTGCTTGGCTTTTAATGTAAACACTTGAGGGCTTGCCAGCAGTGTACCTTCAGGATGTGTGACTTTTCTAAAAAATATCATTTGGGATTTTTTTTTTTTTCAGAATCCATTGCAATTAGTGGCACTATGGCAAAGAATGATTTATAAATTGCCTTTCAGAGAGGAAATAGAATCCATTAATGATGTTGCACACATGTTTTTAGTCAGGTTCAGCAAAAATAATTTTCTAGCTGTCTTTTTATGTTATGTAAATTAAGAACATTCCCAGGGTACCAGTTGGATTGTCCTTTGGGCCTTGCAGACCTTCAGAATGGTTTTGACCTTCTCCTGCTAGAAGAGATGGTGATGTTCACGACTGCACCAGCAGAAATGAGGTACTTCTCAAAGTTAGTAAGATTTCTAGACTGAAACCTGAACTGAAATGGGCTCAAATGTAATTAGGGATTGGCTACTAGTACCTCTTGGGTACTCACTTATTCTTGTTTCTTTGCCACATTGACAGGGAGCAGGAAAGTCTACAGCTTGACAGAGTGGTCATTGGAAGGAGTGGCAGACAGGAACAGCTCTGAGAAGGAACAGTTCACAAATTTCTCTAGAGAACTTCTTTTGCCTCTGTTAATAACTAACCAGTTACATGAAAAAAAAAATCCAGCCATTATTAAGCCAGAATATTTTCTCTGAAGGTGCTTGTTCTGCTAGGATATGGGAAAATGGTGTTGAGATTAGTACACAGTAGTGAAGAGTGGGGGCAGAGTGGAATTAACAAAAGCTTATTTGTTTCAAAACTGAAATACTATGGACGCTGTGAGCTTTTAAGAACAATGATACTGAATGCTGTCTGAAAGAGCAGAGTTCTAATTACTTTGCTGCTGTAATTGTACTTCAGTGCTAAAAATGTGCTTTCCTTTAGATTTCATCTTCCACCTGTGTTGCCTGGCATTGAAGATTACTGTGTATTAAATTTCTAAAATGCATTTTTCCACAGATTACTACTTACATCCTAACACTGTTCTCCCATGCCACCTCTGAGAAGAGGGTGACAGTTATCTTGGTTAAACTTGGCACTCCCAGCACTCTGGGTTTGCATGCTCTGAAAACCGTGTGTAGTCAATGGAGTAGAATTCTGTGGGTTTGGTGTTGAATTTAGTGGGACTTATAAATGCAGGGAACAGGTATTTTAACAATGATAGAAGTGAAGATTATGTTGTGTTAGTGGTGGGCAGATGCTTTAAGGGGAAGAGTCTGTGAACAAGGCTAGAGCTCCATACTTACTTCCCTGTGCGCTGTGCAAAAATATTACCAAAATATCATGCTATAATCAAGGTCTAAAAAGGAAATGGAGCTATTCACTCAGTAATTTCTGACCTGTTGCATGACTACACTACTGGATTAATTTTGAAGTACATATATGGAAATACCCATGTAATTATCTGTCTAAAAATACAGCACTGCCATTTCTGGGTTGGTTTTTAAAGAGTAGTTGCATAAAACCTTATGAAGATGCTTAATACACTGTGCTACGCTCTTCTCGGGCTGGATTGTTACTGGGAAAATAAACTTGGCATTACAATGGTTGCAATGCCTCAAGGTCTGGCCAACTCAGTGCTCTGGATGTGATTGTGCACATCTGAAATTCCCATAGGTTGCAGGCTGGATGTTAATGGGAATGGGTAGGAAATGCTTAACCCTTCCCACACAGTCTGGCTTTCTTTCTCTTTGGGGATCTGCACCTGTGGTCTGGTGCCAAATGCTTTCTGCTTACCCATAGGGGAAAGCCAGAACATCCTCTGTGGTGCCTTGAAGGAGCTATGGGGAGACAGAGGGAGAACTTCCCTGAGATGCTCCTGGACACACTAGAACTATGTAGAGCCTTCAGCATGGGTCTGCCCCAAAGGTACTGCTTCTGTCTGACAGGCTGCTCCTATCAAGAAACATTGCTTTGGAAAACAGACTTGTCTTTTTGTAGTAACTTTGCTGTCCTTGATCCCAAAACCACTGAAATCAACGGTGTTTTGAAGTCAATTTCCATTGATTTCCATGGTCTGGAGATTAGATTTCACTGCCTTTTCAACTCTGAATCACAAAAAGTACCTCACCCTGGGTATTTTTTCCCCACTATGGGATAAAAAGATGCTATTTAACATGATGAGATCTAAATAACTGGGCAATGTACATGGAAACTGCAGCTCTATTGTCAGCCCCATTTCACAGGCAAGGCAGCTGTATCTGAAATCATACCTCCAAACTGCAGCAAACCCAAAAACAGATCCAGCTTTCATTTTGTAGATATCCTAGTAAAAGGAAAATTTTCAGCTTCATCTTAATTTCCAAATATTTTCTATCATTTTCCCTTGTGCACAGTCTCTTCCAAATACAGTTGTAAACAGTTGCATTGCTGGGTTTTTTTAAATTTTCTTTTCTTTGCTAGTTGAAGTTATTAATAGTTTGTGAGTTAATTGATTATGGGTAAAAATGTACTAATAGGTAATGGAGCCTTTTTATTCTTGTTCTGATTGAGATAGAATAGTACAGGGAAAATGCACTGGTATTTTCAATTTGAAATGGAGAATTTTTTTTTCCAGAGCTGTGCTGACTTATAATCTTCAACCCTCATAACTTTGACTAAGAATTAGGCTCCTTAAAAGACAGACTGAGACCCTTTTCAGATTTTCCATTACCTAGGAAGTATCCTTAGTTCAGCAACCAGTCAGGAAAGTCAGCTGGAGAACAATATTGTAAGTGACATTTTAAGATTGCAGTTTTTCAGTATTTATCAACCACTGCATTTTAGGCTTGAAGGTACCAATGGTTTTGTGTCAAGTAATAAATTACAGAATGTTTACATGCAATTAGGTAGATGGATACGGAGGAGAAAACACTGAGAAACAGGATTTTCCACAGGCAGTAGCTAGTTCAGATGCCCAGAGTCACTGCAGTAGCAGTTGTCAGGGAGGACTGAGTGGCAGTTCTAATTACCAGTGTCTACACAGGTTTCTCATAGGAAGATACAAGCTGTCACGATCCCTTGCCAATCACATGAGAACTAACCTAGGGAGAACATCAGCTGAAGGTGAGTGTACATATCCAATAAATCCTGTCCCCATTGCATTGGCTTATTTTTAGGATTGTCCTGAAAAGACATTCAGCCTGTATCATAAAACCTTCAACTAAGCAGAAAATGCACATCATGATGATGACTTTAAATTTTGGTTCCTGCCCTGTGGGGCATGAATTCATAGTGCTTCAGATACAATTTGATAATGTACTGAATACTGAAATAATGGAGAATCTGTAGATGATTTCATGAAGACAAAGCATTTCTGCAGTGTTGGTACTTTCCTAATCAAAAGAAGCAAAATGAACTTTTTTCTTAATTTTACTGCAAATGCTTTACTTAATTTTCAGTGAAACCATGCTCTTTATTTAAGATGTTTCTCAGAATCAGAACATTTAAAGTTAGCATGTAAATTTATGCTTGCGACTGATATACCTTTTTCTGATTTTTTTCACCTTTCATTGAACGTATTAGAGTTTTGTTCTTGAGCATAGTTCAGACAATATGTATGTCACAAGCAATGATGAATGAAAGAAAGAAAGCATCCAGAAAAGGAAGTTAACCAGACAGTAGGCCCTCATCAGCATCACATTCTGTTCCATAGCTGCAATAACAATAATTGAGTCAGACACATGAATTTTAAGTGCCTCTTAAAGAGGAAATTTAGGGAGAGACACTTTGGAAAGAAAATTATAGACTGAAATGTGGCATCTCCATTTTGAGCTGCCAACCTTCCTCTGTCAGTAGCCACAGCTGTTGCCTTTTCTTCTAAACTTAGCAGGAGATGGGTGAAACTAAAGGAAAACAGGGCAGGTGCTTCAGCTGATAAGGAGGTGTGGGTCCAAGTCCCTATGTGTAATCAAAGGAAACCTTTAATAAGCTTGAACTCTTGAGAGAGAGTGGGTTATTTTTGTGCGGACAGAAGCTCACTTTCAGACAGGTGTGTGCCTGCCTCGTGGATGGATGCACTCTTGGGATGCTCCTAATGGCCCTTTGTGCGCCAGTTATGTTTTCTCCAGTTCTGCTGTTTTGTCACTTGTGTTTTGTCCATCTTGGGCAGCAAACTTGCTCAGTGTCATCTTTCCCAGTGAGTGAAAGAGAACATTTTCCCGAAAAAGGAGGAAAACCAGTCTCCACTTCTGCTGCTGATTGAGTATGGTCTTTTAGCATTTGGTCCTCAACCCCAAAGTCAAACCTGTGGATTCCAAATCTGGAGTGATGAGAAGTATAGGCTTGTTATATCAGAACTTGATGTCGCTCATAGCAGTTTTCAGTCAGAGTCTTGCTGTACTCTTGCTGAATTTGTGTGGTTGTTTTGGTAGTTTTTGGGGTTTTTTAAGTGTCAGCTTTAGACAGGATGAGTCTGAGTATTAACTTTTTTTTCCCTTCCTTTAGGTTGCAGAAGAAAATGTGGAGACGTGATGTGACATTAAAAACAAATGCAAAGACTGAAACAAATAATCCACCATTTGTGATTTACTTTTTTTGGCATGTTTTTAAAATGCAGCCTTATGCTTAAAAGCCAGTTCTCTGCTCTTTGATCTACTGCCCTGGGATTTTTGAGTGCTTTGTCTTTCCATGTGAAAGTCACCTGCCAGTGATGATTTGGGGAGGTGAACAAAATACAGATGTAGATAATGTAAGACATGTTCCTGCCCCCGTTCACAACAGTCTGAAGTAATCTGGGCCTTGGTCATGAAGAGTGTTTATGGTGCAAGGGTCTGTTGATGTAACACGGGAGGACTCCTTGAGGTCACAAAATCTGGTATGGTTTTGCCCTATAAGAAACCGTCCTGGGACAGAGTTACCTGATGAACGTCTTTCACCTCAAAGGGATGCAGTCAGCTCCAACACAGAAGTTGGGCGTGATTTAAAGTGAGGTGTGGATAATCAGGAGAGAAACAGGAACTCAACTGCCTGACAATAGAGATATAGCCCTGTACTTATGGGCGAAATTCGCCAGGAGATAAAACACTCTCTGCATCAAGCACGATAATGCTTGTTGGTAGGGAGCTATGAGCCACTGTCTGAAAAGAGGAGAAGATCCTATGGAAACAGGAAATGTGGATGTTTGTGTCATATATAGAAAATTTGGCCTGGCCTGCATGCCAGATGATATCCTTCCATCTGGTGAAGCTGAAGATGCTGAGAACAAGGAGAGGAGGAAGGGAACCTTACCCTATTTAGATCTAGGTACAATGTGTAGTTGAAGGAAATAAAATATTTCTTGAAAAATGATTGATGAAGGCTGGAGCTCATAACCCCTGCAGTAATTTTGTCACTTTTATCTTCAGGGTGGAGATCACTACATGCCAGGCTGCATTCCTTCATAGCATCTGAATCATTCTTATTGTCTCCACAAGCTGAAAATGAGAAACAGACTGGCAGGAAAGTTAAAATTTTCAAGGTGGAAAGAGCAAGGAATAGCCTGATTTGGTTTTGTTTTGGCTCTTATTTTTTCTAAGATTAAAAGTTCCTGTTGCATTTTTGCAGATAATAATACACTAAATTTTATGATTCCTTTATTTTAAACAAAAGTACAGTTTCCTAGATTTTGAAGATAAGCTAGAGTACCTGAATTAAAGGGCTTTCTTCAGGCCTGTCTATATCCAGCCTGGCTTTCCGTGAGCTGCACGAAGGAGAAATGTTTCCAAGGCACCAGTGGTTGCCATATCCTGTATGCAAAAAGATTCCATAAATGTCTGAAAACAGATGGAATGCAACTTTGGAGGAATAAATGGATTTTTAATTTTCTAAACATTTTGGATTCCATCTGGTTGAAGTAACTAAGTGACCTATTAGAATACTTTTACCTTTCTTGTATAATAGAAATACAGCTTGCGTTGCTATCGACTGACACATTCCTCATTAGTTCATGAGGTTTACTTGATCATGCATTTGCTTATTTTTAATTCTTTTGCCTGTATGTCAGGGGATGCATGTCAAATCTAAGTGTTGGCCCTCTCTCAGGTTGTGATTTATCATTGCAGCTGGTAAGGAGAAGGAGAAGCTCTAAACCACCTTCCTAAGCCTACCTGACAGTAGTGGGAGTCTAAAAAGCTAACATACCTTGGAGTTGTCTCTCTTCTTTTTATTTTTTTTTTAAGCATAGGCTCATGGCAAAAAGAAAAATAAAATGCTCTTAGTTTTCTGTCTTGCTTAAAGACAAAGAATAAGAATTAGTAGAGGCTTTGTGTACAGGCACTAATTAGGTGGATTATTTCTGTTTATTGTTTTTTGTTACTGCCATTTAGGATGTTGTTAAATGAATTAGAGTAAATACATGTGTGTTTTTAAACAGGAAATGAGCACTTCTCTATGAATAGGAAATACAGGCAACTTGAACTCGCAAGAAAGAAGTAATAAAATACACTACTTTATATAAAAAATTGATGACCTAGGTTTATGGAAAAGACCAGTTTTGTGCCTTTCACCTCAATGAAAGGTAGAAACCAAATCTATTCACCCTCCTTGAGAGAGAGGATGGGTCTTTTAAATCACTAATTTTAAGCCTGTGCCTAAAGTTCTACCACTTACAAAGTTGATTATTTATGATTGCCATATTGACATTCAGAAAATTCTACTGAGAATAAGTATTTCCATGCAGATAAGTTCATAACTAATAGTTAGGATATTGACAATGTGTTTGGTATTATTTTTCATACTTTTTTGGCACTTGGGAACATTTCTCAGGGTTCTTGCTATGAATACGGATAAAACATTCCAAAGAATGGGGAAAAACAGCACTTTTTTTTTTTTTTTTTTTAAGAGTTGTTAGTGAGACTCTTTTCCACTTCTGGAACCAAGTATATTTGTGTTTTGTTAACAGCTGTTACATTTTAGGATCACAAGTTTCAGTCTAGCACAAAGCCTGAAATCATTGAAAGATTTCCCTTTTGCCTGACACATTAATTCTGTGTAAAAAGTGTGTTTGGTCTTTAATAGGACAAAATATAGCATTTCCACTGCAAACAACTTTTATATAAAACTCTGGTCACCATAACACATAATTCAAAGTAGGTTTGTTTCTTCTTCCTGAATTTTGTGATTATGAACTTTCTGAGAGCTGGCAGGAGCGCACATGGATTCAGCCAGCAAAACTCTGGACACGGTGCAGTCATGTCTTGAGTGTCTTTTCCTAGGGTCCAGGAATAAGTTTGCCTTGTATGGCATTGAGAAAATTGAATTCTCTTTTGCATTATGCACTTACGTAATTGCATTACTGTCTCTGAAGCCTTTTTGCCCCTATAAATGATTAAAACTGCTCTTACACAAATTTGGACTTGGGAGACACATGTAAACCTCCTTATACAGAATGTAAGTGGCTGAAAGAATCTCAGCTGCCAGCATGGAGAATTTGCTAGTTTGTGATTTTCTAAGATTTTAGAGTTTTCTAAAGAGAAGTCTGTATCCTGCTAATAGTTCTCATCACATGCTCTCTCATTTGTATAATTGAGAAAATTACAAATATAATGAAAACAGCTCTGTCTAAATAAGTTCTGTATCCACAGTTAATAAAGTAGTATCTACCCTCAGAGTCCTGGAATTTCTCTGCAAACACTTTTAGTTAAACAAAGCATTTTGTGTACCTACAGTAAATGTGATATTTATTTTTTCATTATTCATGAAACGACTCTAATGTCAATGCTGATTTTCCTGGTAGGATGTTCAACTCCAGCACACCAGAGCTCATGCTGAGTAGTAGCTGAAGATGTCATTCACAATAAACATGAGCTGCTGTGACAATATGATGGCAGAAGGTGAAGAATCTCCTTTCTTGTGCAAGGGCACGCATGTGTCTCTGGATGTGAGGGAGAGAAGGAAAGAGATTTGATTGTGTTTACAAGATTCATTCACGGCACAGCAGGTAGTAGCCACATTGTAATATTCACCTTAACACAGCTAATTTGATTTTCAACCTGGTTATCATGCATTTAGACATAACAATACATGAAAATATATGCTCTAGCAGTGCATTTTAAATTAGGTTGCACACTTTAAATTGGAATATATTAGAGGTAAGCATTGATTTTTTTGCAGTTGCAGGAGTCCTGGAAAGCTCTCTCAGTGTATGTTACAAAATTACCAAGAGGTAAGAGAATTCCAATGGATAGGTCCCAGGGACTGCTACCATTTCTGGGCTGAACTCAACAGGATGGGTGTCCTCAATATTTGACATCTCTAAAGACAAGTTTTTCCATTTTAGAGCTTCACATACTAATGGAATTTCATTTCTGAGTTTCAAGTTGTTCAAAGGAGTTTCAATTCTAACTGGAAAATGAAGAGTCAAAAAGTCCTGAGGCCTTTCAGCCATTCTGACTGGAAAGAAAATGAACAGCCCAGTCATAGGATGAATGTTGTCTTGGGTCACCATCAAGATTCTGACCTGCCTAAATGATGTGACACAAGGAAAGAGCTATGATGATGTTTGTCAAAAGCAGATCTTCATTACTGCATCCTGGAGTAGCCTGAGAGACAAGGGGATCTATCAGCAATTTAATTATGGTTGTAGCACACTAGCCTTTATGCAAGACGAAAAGGAATCTATTGTTTGCACTGTGAGATTTCAAAATCAATTTAAATCTAAAGAGAGTGGACATGGTTGAGCATGATTTTGTGAATCACCTTCAGCATATTTGCACAAACAAAAGAAGGTATAATTCTCCTGAAGTCAATGGAATTAAGCATGTTTATATGAATGGGGCATTTGGCCCACATCCAGTTGGAGTCTTTGCAGTATAACACCTCTGAATCTTCAGAGGTTTGCTTAGGGTCATTAATATTGAGGCTATATGTACCCAAGGTAATTACCCATTACTGTTTGAGCCTGGCCTGGGAATTGTTTCACAACTTGTTGCCTCATTAGTTATATACAATGGAAAAAAAAACCCAGCTAAAACAAGGAGAGTGTGAAAAAAACAAACACAGTGGGGTGAGATTCTCCGATGGTGTAAATCAGTATTACCTTCTGTGAGGCTCTGCCAATTTACACCCTGTGATGCTCTGGCCCATGATTATTAGGAAAGTGTGTTGTTGATATACTTTATAATGGCTTCCATTACCAGCCCATGCTAAAAGAAGCAGCTGGTGAAAGTTATGTTTGTGTTCCACAGATGGATTGGCAATAGCAGGCACATAGCTCTGTGTCTGGTAAACAGGTGTTTTGCTTTATGTTTGCAAGCTAAAAAGGCTAGCTAGCCACTAGAAGCCAGATTTTTGGTGAGGGGTGTAGGCAAAGAAGATCAGTTCAGTTGTTGTAAAGGAAGAAGCAGTGCTTTTTGGTTGCACTTTATTTTCTTTTAAAACTGCAAGTAGTGTCCTGAAACCCATCCTGCATTTTATCAGCATAATCTGACTGAGAAGAAAAGTAACAGAGGAGCAAAAACCCTCAAGATGGTATTCAAATGATACTATCTCATCTCTTTCTTTTCTTGCCCATTTTCATTAAGAGAGGGAAACACTTTAGCTTCAGACAAAGTAAAAACTGTTTATAATACAGTCAAAACTTCCTGTGCCAGAGGAGTCACTTTGCCAGTTAGTACAGTGCAGAAAAGGACGAATTGAAAGTACAGCAGAGTTTATCTATGCCTTTGGTTGGAGGTGGAAATATAATCCTCATTTTAATAAGCAACATTTTGCAAACCAATTCTGACACCTGTAAATGTAATACTTACATGACCAATGCAGAAGGAGAACTATTGCTTTTCATTCCTCAAAATAAAGCAGGTATTTTGACTCTGTTTATTCATTTCAGATTGCCCAGAAAACTAAAAAATGGCTGGGATTTTTCCTGATTCTGAATGACAAATACTTCTAGATGGCAGAATGGCAACATGTAAATTCCTTGGTAAATGTCATTGAGGCTAAAATTCTTTAAACTCTGATGGTTTGATAGCATTTTCACAAATACCCAGCAGCAGGCTGAATATTCATTAATAACTAATATTATGAATCATAGTGATACAGATTAGGAAGTTCTAGTTGCAAATCCAGTTATTATTTTATTCTTTAAACAGCTCTAGGGAAAGCTCCTTAGTATGTAGTGAAAGGAAGTAGCCTAAGGGAATAGAGCAGGCTGGTATCATTTACCTAAAACTTGCCCACACTGCTGTTGGGTGTTGATCCTTCTGGCAGAAGCTTAAATGCATCCTGCTGAGTCCTTGGAACCAGTGGCCAAGGCAGGAGCAAGTGGTTCTCCAAAACAAAGAAATGACTTGGGGAGTGGGAAGAGTAGCTGGGATGGCTGAAGAACCTGGGGTAGACCTGAAAACACATTCACCCTCAGCATTGTTAACTTGTTATCACTGTTTTACGGAAACCAAACGGCTCCAAGGGGCAGCTTTGTAATCGGAGTGTTCTGTTGGGGAGGTGGCTATTTAAATAGAGTGTCAGCAGTGCCTGGTTTTGAGCTGATGTTGTAGATATAATGGATGAAGAATAACAAGAGCAACAGGTGTTGAAATTTATGTGCAAGCAGCAAGCCCAGGCGGCAGCCCCACAGGAAGAGCAGTGACAGTTACTGCAGCAGATGGTCTCAAGAATTATGAATGTGGGACCTGTCCCCAGCTGCCCCTATTACCTGGTCCTTCTTGAGCAGGGACCAGCAAGGCATTGACTCCAGGACCTACAGAGTCAAGTTGAGCAGCAAGACTGGCGGTGTTCAGGGCAAGCAGCCACTCCAGCTCCACACTGAAACAGCCTGACCCAAGCTGTACATATTGATCTCTGAGCAGTGCTGCCGGCTAACAGAGATACATCTTGAACCAGTTGGGAATCCCAGAATAGAAGTACTGATAAAGGCTCATGAAGGAATTTAACTACCCTGACATCTGTTGAGTAACAAATACAGCTGAACATGCATCATCACAGAGGTTACTAAATTATAGTGAAGACAACTTTATGATCCAGAAAGTAGAGACTCCTGAGGAGAAGCCATCCTGGATCTACAGGAGTATATTAATGAAATTTGCAGATGAAACTTTGCAAGTGCATTAAAAATACAGCAGTATTGTGTTTTAGGGGATATACTTTAGCAGAGTATCATATGCATTTAGAACAGATTGTCTTCCTCATCCATTTATTAATTTTTACTGTTTCACAAGTAAATGAAAGTTCAAGCCCACCTTCTCCTGTCTTTAAGCCTGTTCACATCATCCACGCATGCCAGATATTTGAGATGCACAGACTCTCAACTAATGCACTTTGCAAACATCTCTCTTGGATGACACACAGCTTGTGAGCGAGACCAAGAGAATGACAAAAATTGATAGATAATAGCGCTATGACAGTTGCCTTCAAAAAGGCATATATGCAGCTGCATACCTTTGCAGAAATTAAATCATTTGAAACAAATGTTGCAGGGGATGAGGAATCTTAGGAAGCAGAAATATTGAAAAGATAACAATGAACAGCAAATAAAGCATAAGTTTTCAATAAAGCACAATAGCATGGAAGGCCTTTAAAATTTTGGAGCACAAAGAAAGAAATATTGCATCACAGGGTAAAGTTCAAATAGGGCTCTTCTTATTTTCCTTTTTGGTTTAAAAAAATAGAGATATAAAATGGGCTAATACACTGAAACAAGCAGCAAAACGGTTACACTGATAATAATGATGAACTGACAGGCTTCTGAATTTTTGAAATATCTTCTAGAAGTTTTGATTTATAATGCCACTTAATGGAAAAAGAAAAGAAAACCAAAGAGAAAGCCTACAAAACTTAAGTTTTATCCCGAGAAAAGGTAATCAGTGAAATCTTAGGGGAACAAAAATCTCTTAAAATTTCTCACAAAAATCAGCTAATTTTTTCCATCCTCAAAGAAAAAGCAGCCCTGAATGAATCCTGCTTCATTCCTCAGATTCAATGAAGGTATAATGTCAGGCTTACTCTCTGATGATTCATTTCCTTACACCTGGAGAATGTGTCTTTCAAAGATTTAGAGGGGAAAAAAACCCAATTTTTTTTCTTTCTTTCCAAGTTTTAATTTTATTAATCCATTTCTTCATTACTGTTCTGTCCCAAAATTTATTGTCTCAAACACTACTCAGCAAAACCTTTTTCTCAACTATTCAGGAAGTTAAAGTTTCAATTTACATTTGTAATACCGAGGTATGATCATGTCAGCAGGATGGCAACCTCAGTAATCTTCCTGCTAAAAACCTGGTTTTTTAGCTTTTAGATAAAAAATGCCTGTGTTATAAATATTTCCAGAAAAGAACAAAACTTTGTGCTTTTCTACATTAATCCTGACATCTGGTATAGGTCACATGGAGAAAGAAATTTGCCGGCAAAGTTTATTCCAATTCATAATTGTATTAGAACTCTTTTCAATAATTACACTGCACCCCATCAAGGGCTTTCTCAGCATCTAATGCTATTAGTGTCCACTGTCTTGAGCCTTTGCTTGGTCAAAGATTTTAGACTCTCCAAAGCATCACCTAAAGAGCCACAGAGGGTTCATGAAATGTACAGCTCTTTGATGGGAAAGAACCAAAAGCTCCTTTGTATCTTAATATTCAGCTTCAATACACACACACAGACACACAGACACGCACAAATGAATAAATATTCTCAAGAAGATTGATCTCAGTCCAGGCACAAGCAATAGTGAAGACTTTGTCAAAGGTGTGATCTAAGAAGATCTCATCTTTGCAAGCAAGGCAATTGGAAGGAGATGAAAAAATGAATAAGAATCTCTCTGAGGTTATTACTTCTTTCTGAATTCCAGTTGGAATTGGACTCAGACAAAGAAGATAGAAGACAAGCATGCTATCAACAGGATAGCAGCAGTGATACACAAATCAGCACTAATGAACTCCCTTTCTATGTCCGGGGAGCCCTTCTAAAGAAAGCCCACAAACACCGCCTGAAGATTCTGCTTGCTTCAGGCTGGATGGATTTGCTTGCTGTTCTTTCTCAAAGTTAATTTATAATCTACAAAACCATTCTTCTATTAAGAGACACAAAAAACCACTCAAAGGTAAAAAAAAAGATGACAGAATCTCTATCAACCTGAAGCTTCAATTTTTGTCTGCTGCACCTGGATTAACATACATAGTCACTGATCTGAGTCTCTTCCAGATTTCAGCACTGCAGCAGAAGCAAAGAACAGCAAGAGAAGTCACTCATGGATCCCAGTGTCAATGAGGGAAGATATAAAAATCTCTGAACTGTCCCTGAGCAAAGTTATTAGTTTGAAAAGTACTTAGCTGAAACTCTTTCCTGGTGCATTGACTCTTGCACTCCAGCGAAGCCAGATTATGGTGATTTGCCAATGATTTTGTGGCTGCAAAATGCAGGAAGGTATTTTAATTACATTTTCCCCTGTGATCAGTTCTGTTGCCATATTCTGTGGTTGAAAACTTACTGGAATGTTTTAAATAGAACAAAGACCTGGTCAGCTATCGCCCCTCCTCTTTTTCACCCAAAGTGGTCCAGATTGTTTGGATGGAAATGCTACATTAATCTGAAAGGCCTTTCACCTAAAAAGTGACTACAGACGAACCGTACTGACAGGAACTGTACATAATCACTGGCCGGGTTTTTCTCACTAAATGTGCGTTTTCCAAAGGAGGTACACTGAAATATTTGTTTCAAGTTTTGAAATTGAGTGGTATGAACTGACTCAGTGCCATCAATATGCTGATTTACCCCAGCTGAAGTTCCTGAGCTGCACAAAAAAAACCCTCGACCTTTAATATTATATGTGAATCAGGTGTTTAGTAATCAGCAGGATCCAGATTCTGGTGGTTTACTCCTACAAAAGGCAAGGAAAATGTTTTTATCATGTTTTGCCTAGTGTTCAGCTTTGAAGCCTTACTAGTGGCTGAAATTCCAACGTGGCCTTATTTGCAGTAATTCAGAGAAGGCTAGAAGGCTCTCTTCTTGCTCTTCACTCATATATACTCTCCTTGATTAATGAGTATCTATAATTTGCCTCATTCACCTAAATAACCCATCTGGTGGAGGTGCAGAAATGGTGATCCTCAGCTCCTGAAAAGCCTCAAAAGGTACATGCCCTCTTCATTCCTCTCCTGAATTGGCTGGTATGGCAGCTTACCTACTTCTGTCAAATAAGACCAGTGCTTCTGTTACCTGCCTGAGGTCAACTCCTATAAAGTCACAAAGTATCAAACAGCATTTCCCATGAAATGTTTGTGCACAAGCAGGACCTGGATTTGTGTGGAGGATGAGGAGCAGGGGGGGAAGCCCGGGTTGATTACATCCCTTAGTTAGATCGGATCTAGTCCCTATCTTGTGCTAATCCACCCCAGACTCTTGGCACTAAGATCCAAAGCTGCATGAAGCAGATAACAGGAGAAGGCAGAGGGGGCTGGTCAGGGCTGTTTGTAAATAAATCTGGAACCTGGGATCTGCAGCCTGCTTGGTTATGGTTTTGTGAAAACGGAATTACAGCATAAAATGAAAGCAGGCTGTGCAATGAAAACAAGAGGAATGCCATCATCCAGGTTGGCTTGTATTGCAAACCGCGCTGGTCAATCATCTGAGATGAATGGAGGTATCCGCTGAATAACCTCACTTTGCAACTTTTATGTGAAGGTTTGATAAATGAAGTCAGGGAGAGGTACAAGAAAGTGATTAAAACCAGCCTGCGCAAAAGGCAATGATAACCTCCCTGGGCTTTAAACTTTTTTCTCCTTCTGCCTGAGTTTGCTGGATAATTAACCCTTTCATCCTTTGGTCTCTGTACACAAACAATTGTATATTGCTACAAAGCAGCTGTGTTTTGACAGGCAATTTGTCATTGGTAATAAATTGAACCCAGCATCAAGGCAAACTACTTTCAATGGGGATGTGTACTGCCAGGTACCATGATCTGGAATTTCCCACTGGCCTCACTGTAGCAGAAATCTTTTTCCAAAGATTAGCTCACTCATTTTTTGTCTCTGGATTCACTGAGAGGCCCAGCAGCTTGCTTGAGCAGCTCCTTTTAGGCACCTTCTTGAAAGAACATGACTCAGGCCATGCTGACCAAATAGTTTTAGGGGATCTTAGTCTGTTGTCCTGTTGTCGTAGAGCTTGAATGGGATATTATTGTCACCAAAACAAAAATGAATACTGGCATTTTTGATAAGCAGGGGCCAGAGTTCCTCTGTGGACCTGGAGCCATCATCTGTTATGGTTTGTGGCAAAATTTGTTACTTGGCTTTGGAAGCTGGCTTGAGCATACAGAAACACATTTTGCCCACACATGGCATAGTTGGAGTTTAACAGAGTTCCCATGCCTAGGTATAGCAGTTTGTGCTACTTGGTGCTTGCTAGGGTTAAAAAGAAAGGGTCTAGATAAAGGGTCATACAAGCAGACCCTTGCCCAAATAGGGTTGGAGGCTGCTGCTTACAAGCTGGTTGCTTCACTTTTGGTCTCCTCTAATATATCAGGATACCAAATCAGATGCTTATGGAAAAGCAGCTGTCAAGAGTCTGAGGTGGGCTCTCAGGTGAAGATTTAGAAGTCAGCATTGACAAAATGCACAGAAGCTTACTTGCAGGTCAGAGAAATGAGCTTTTTCTAGCCCAAAGAAAGGCAGCAGCACCACAGCCTCAATTGAATAAAGCTCTTTAAACCCTTACTGAGAAGCAAAATCTCTGCTGAGAAATGTCAACAGAGCTTTTACAATAGCCTGAAAATTAATTGTCCTCTGAAATGGCAGTCCTCCATTTAGGCTTAATCTCCCTTGCATTACTCAGGTAGCTATTGTGAAGTATCACCCCGTTTGCTGCTCTTGCTGACAGTTTCTATATCCCTTCACCACACCCACTGGAAGGAGAACAATCACATAAATCCCTCTTGCAGGGCATGCTCCAACTTGTTTCTTATTGTGGGGCAAATTTATGGGCACATTTACTATGTAATCTTCAAAGGGGACTGGCTGGTGGTTGAAGGTCTAAAATTACAGATGACCTGCATGTAAGCAAAAGTGGATTTGTTTAAAAAATCTGTATTTAAGGGAGAGGGGAAGGAGATGAGAGAGGAGAGCTAGATGTTCCTTGTGTAGTTTATGACCTTTCCTAAAAAAAAAAAAAACAAAACCTTAACTTTCAAGAAAGGTAGAAAAGCACTTTTCATTCTGTGACTCTAAATATGTGTTTATCCCGCTGCCATGATGTAAGCATGCCCAGTTGGGATGATTTAGCACTCTGCTGATGACTACCAACAGAAGGACTTCATGTAAAAAGGTAGTCTGCCATGGCTAATGGGCTCTTGTTTCAAAGGGATGCTGTGTGTACATTACTAGTGTATGAAGAAGGTGCAGAAAGGGCTCAGCAGACATTAGGAATGGAGTGTTGTTGATGATGAAAAGGCACTTTGCTGTTGAGGGAATGGTGGGAGAGAAAAGGCGTATCTGTCTTTTTGATTAGAAATGCATGTTTCCTTTCATCATCTGAGCTGAAAAATTGGCTTCTGCTCTTGGTTTATGAAACCATTTTTCTTTCCCTTCCTTCCCAGGTTTACAAACTCTTTAATAAATTAGTTACTGTGAGGTACATGGGTGCAACAATCACCTTAGAGGCTTTTCCCAAATGCATCTTTAATATTTTATAAGTATTTAAATAGATTTATTCAATGTGAACAGCCTGATTTATTAACACTGGCACTCTGGCATGGAAAGGGGGTTCAATACAAATTACGTTGCGTCAGAAATTTTTAGCAGCTAGATCTCAATTTACCAATGGATTCTTGGAAGTCAGGAAATAATAGGACCCACCCCATCTTAATATTTAATCATGCTTTGGTGCCACATAGAAGAAGCTGTTGAATGAAGGAGATGCAATGAGGGGATCCCTGTATTACATTAAAACATACATCATGTGTTCACTTCTTAGATGGGGAGGGGAGAAGTGGGTCAGTTATTACGCTGAGAGGTTCAGATCTGCCACTGAATAAAGATGATTTGTCAGGGTCTCAGAGCTCACCAGATGAAGTTAAATTCTCACAATAGACATGTGAGGGAAACCTGGGTGACTAGGTGTGAAATTTACTTCTCTTTTGGTGTCCCAGGATATACAAGGATGCCTACCTTTCCTTGTGCATATTCAGCAACAGATGTATGACAACAGAAATTACAAACCTGACATGATAGCAGAGGTGAATTGCAAAGCACTTAGTAAAGATGCAATGAGATGGATGCTACCAAACCCAGTACTGTCCTATTTATTTCATGTACCAAGGCACAGGGGAAGGGCAGGTCTTCTGTAGGTCAGCACTCTGTAGGTTACTCTGTTTTGAATTGCCCCAAGTTCATTTTCACTCTGAAGTGCCATGTAATATTTTTTTTATTTAGCATGGTACATCACCCTCATAAAAATGAGTGGGTTTTATTTCTGTGTGGAAACACCAAATGGCTTTCTCAATGAAGATTTTGGTCATAAATTAAAAATGAAAGGAAGTTCAGAGGCAACACAGGGGTGTTCACTCACTTTAACAGAAGAGATGAACATAATGGTGCAATTGCAAAATAACTGCATATCATCAAGTCTTTCCTAAATTCACTGCACCCAGCCTGAAGCAATCAAAAACTGGCAATATCTCTCTTTTGCTAAGTGGCAGACTCCCCACTTAACCCCCGAAGGCCGGGCCTCAACAGGTGAATGAAGAGGAAGTTTCAGACAGCCACAGTGGAATCAACAAAGGAGAAGGAGGAGAAAAGAGGGGATCTCACATGACAGAAGTGCTTTCCTGGAATATTTCAGGATGACCCGGTGGTCATCATGATAAGTAGGAAACCCTCCAGTCATCAAAACTGCCTAGCCATAATTGCAGGCTCCTGTGCAAAGTTCCTAGAAGGATGTGAACTGGAGCAGTGTGGTAGAAGTGCCTGGAATAACACTGGTGGACACTGGCTGAAATATTGGCCTGCAGCTGAAGTCCTGGTGACAGTGAACTGGTCTTCTGGTAGGAACTTTATTCATTTACCCTTCTCACTTAATTATGTTTATTTATTTATATTCCTTTAAGCATGTAGTGTGTTTAGTTTCCCTGTGTGCATTCTTTATTTAAACAAAGAAGAGTTAAACCTCTAGTCCTCTGCAATGTTAGTACTAAGAAAATTGGATGATACTTCAGTCCCTGAGTCAAGTCCCTCAAGAGTCTACTCCATGCATCTCATTCTGCCAAAGTGTGGTTGGAATGGTTTATTGTAAGGTTAAATTACCAGGGAAAATTTCTTCATTTGTGCTGGGATAGTTGCCTGTTCCTGTTGGTAGCTTGAAGAAGAATATTTGGAGGGGGAAGGTAAATAGAGGACTGGAGCAGACTACTATATTGTGTTTCTTTATGCAGTTATGGTCAACTTGAATTATTTTTGTGGGGTGTATATTTTTTGTGAGGTGTGTATCTGAGAATATTTGGTTGATGTGGTGAAAGATCCAGAGCAAGGTCAATTCTGTCACTATTTACAGATCTGCCCCTAATGGGCCACAAGGGAGGCTGGCTGCTCAGAGTGGGATTGTTAGATTCTGCCACGAGTTAAATTTTTAGCTATTATTTGTACATACTTATGCAGTTCCTTAAGAGTAAGGAGAGATATTATGATGTACTTTACATAAAAGTGAAACACATGGAGTTGCACCTGAATCAGCTGTGAGAACAATCATAGATTGAACTTCTTTCCATTCCAGGGAAGGAGTGTGTCGTGTGTCCTGCGGCTTGCAGGATTGCAGTTCCAGGTCTTAGTTACAGGTTTAAGTCCATTCCATTTCTAATGAAATATCTGGGCACAGCTATTTAGGATTTGCTTTGCTCTGATACGTAAGAAGGTGTGTCTTTATGCATTATCCTGGGAGTCTGTAGCTGATCTACAGCACAAGTTATCATTTCCTTCTTATGTGGTACCCAAAAAATCAACCAACCAAAAAAAAAAAAACTAACATGCCATGGAGTTAACTTCTTAAAATCACTGAGTTGCTTTTTTAGACCACTGCAATTTTTACCATGAAATCCCAATGTTCTTAGTAATGACTCATTAGGTCTTCACTGTGCCACGTTATGTCCAAGCAGGGCAATGTCTTTGTTTGGCAATCAGCTAGACTCACAAGAACAGAAAATTTTATCATTTTTGTCTTAGGAAAAGAATACCATCATCTGCTCCAAACTCAGATACATTTTAATAGATTGTACCAAAATTTTTTCAAGTTGGGGGTCAATGGGAAAGAAGAAAAAGAACAACAGAAGGAGTAGAGCAAGTTTGACAATTCATAAAATCATTATGGCTTATTAATAATAAAATATTATTGTATAATTTAAATGTTATTATATAATAATACAATATTAAGGGGTTGGAATGGACCTTGAAGATACCCAGTCTCAACTCCCCTGACATGTGCAGAGACATCTTCCACCAGAGAAGGTTGCTCAAGGCTTATCCAGCCTGGCTTTGAACATTGACAGGGCTGGGACACCCACAGCCTCCTTAGGTAACCTCTGTGTGTGTGTGTGTGTATATATATACAAAATTTATATATATTATGCTCTTCAAGTTTAATTCAAATATATGAGGCATAACTGTTGATATTAGGAAAAATATTTAAAAAAATATTGTATGAAACACTGCAGGAATTTAAAATGAATCATGGAATAGCTTTTTC
This sequence comes from Motacilla alba alba, assembly GCF_015832195.1. NCBI lineage: Eukaryota > Metazoa > Chordata > Aves > Passeriformes > Motacillidae > Motacilla > Motacilla alba. Next base: position 97,705,776 of record NC_052018.1, read on the forward strand.
AGTTAAGTCTCTCTATTCAGAAGCTCATCTAGATTTAGGAAGAATTTGTTCAGTTAGAAATATGCCTGAAATTCCAGTCCCCTGCTTTCCAAAGGAGACAGCAATTAAAACAGATGAAGACTTTCACTGAGAAATGGTCTTACTCTGGTCCTTATGACAGTTACAAAGTCCTGCTTTCTGTGTGAGTGATGCCAATGGGGTTATCTTGAAAATCTGAATGTGATTTTAATTATAGCTTTTATCATTGGAGCAACTGTAACCAAGGTTTTAACAGTCAATTATATATGGAGCTTTATTGGCAAAGGGTGTTTAATATTAAACAATCATTGCTAACCATGAATGTACCTGATACAATAATGAACTTTATTTGAAAGATCAGCAAGAGATAAAGGAGATAAAGGAGTTAAATTTAGCTGTACAGTCTGTAACAATAGCATGAGGGAATACTGGGAATTCATTTTATTTGGAAACAGAAACCTCTGGATGTTGTTAGATTATCTTTTTGAGAGCATAAAGTAAATGTTTGGTAACCAGAGATTTGTATTGTTAGAGAGAATCAATTTCACTAAAGCTACAGTAACCAAATGTTTAAATGTGCAGGACTGAACTGTCAAAGCACGTAACAACATCTTTAAATAAAATGGAAGCCGCCGAGGCTGCCTCTATCTGTGTCCTCCTCTGACAACTGCTTAAGGTTCAATTCTGTTCCAGTTGAAGTCAGGGAAGAATCTCCTGGTAACCTGAAATGATTCATGACACAGACCTTACCGGGGAAAAAAGGGAAAGTGTGCTGCTGTCCCCCAGCACGTGAGTTATTTATACCTGTGCTGAGAAGCACTGCCAGCCCACGGCATTCATAGTTGTGCTTTCAGCCACTTGCAAGGGCCATGTCAAAGACAAAAGCTTTAATCACTCCTGAGGAGATTTTTTTTTTCAATCTTTCTGTTCTAAGTCACTGGACATCTTTGACAGTTATCGTACTTAGATTTTCAGATTAACTAAAGGCTCAGAAAACCTCTTACACTATTTTTAGGTTTTTTTAATTAAGGCCAACAATCTCTGATAATCAATGTTAGGCTACCAAATCAAAAGGGCTTGTGTGGCAAAACCTGCCCCAATCCCACAGCTATGAAGCACTGAGAAAGTACTGGCAGGGTTCATTTGCTGTTTGGGATTTTTAATTTTAAATTTACATTTGAGTCAATGGCCTGTTTGGCCTAAAGCAGGAGTCCTGCTGCAAGCAAGGAGGCAGGATATAAAGTGGCCGTGAAATGCAGGGACAAGGCAGGCTGCACCCATCCTGCAGACCACACTTCCACACTGGCAGGAGAACAAGATCTATCTCCTCTTTTCAGTCCCATTTTTTGATTGTCAAAGGCTAAACTAGGAGATGGCATTTTTTATTTATATTTTTGTTAGAGTCTTTCTCCTCAGTCCCACGCTCCTTCACATTGCCTCTGTTTGGGCCTGGTGGACCAATATTCTGCAAACAGTGTTTTTGTCAGTGTGTAGACTGAAATACTCCAACCAGAGCTCATCCCACTTCTCCATTTCGAAAATGCAGCTCAAATTCTTAATTGGGTAACCTGAACTTCTCTCTAATCTGCATGTCAGTGTGCATGGGTGTAATGGACATGTCAGTGCTGTGTACACTAACACTTTTAAATCATATAATGAGCCGTTCACTAGAAGAATAAACACACAGTACAATTTAACTGCAAACTGGGGGGCATACTGAGAGGAATGTTGGCTGAAAGGTTATCTACTATGTAAAAGCTGTTCTTTCCTTTTGCAGTTTTTGGGGGTGATCTGTAGCATAGAATTCTCCTTAATTTTGAGAACAGTTTGTCTAACTATTTGAGTGATAGGGGGAGAGGAAAAGAAATTGAGAGAATTTCTTCTTGGAAGCACTTTTCAGTTCTTAAGAGGCTTTTGTGCTGCCTGTGCAAGCCTACAATTGGATATTGCAGAATACAGTGCTTTTATGCAGAGAAAAGGATTATGAAAAAACCCCAAAGGTGTGAAATATAACAAAAGGCAATGTTTGGAATTGCACTGTTAGGAGAGACAGCTGAAGTCAATGGGAGCGTGATCCATGAAAGCACAGCGGGACCATACCATATATAGGAAAGCACAATCTGTCAAAATTAAGTATGTAGTTTATGGTATGCTTTTTGTTTGAAATAACATATTACCTCCTATTTATAGTAAAGCAGACTAAACAGTTCTATATGTCTGCATTTAAGATTTTCAGACAGAGAGTAAGGATACCTTTTACCTGGAAATTGTAGAGTCAGAGCTCAAAATTGTTAGCAGTGATAAATGAATACCTGTGATTTTACAGGCATATAAATCTCAAGCTTCTGCTTACATAGCCCCACTCTGTCTGCAGTATTGGCTGCAGCTGAATCTCACTGCTGGAGGACTACTAGGAAACAAATGAACTTGCAATGCATAGTATCTTAAAGGAAACTATAAATGGGATAGGTCAAGGACTAGGCATGTAAGCGACAGGAAAAAAAATCTTCCTTTTAGTTTATACAACTCCTGCTTCCATGTCTGTGCAGATTCCTAATAAGGAATAGTAACTTTTTGAGGCACTAGGCCTGTATGTATTTCCTGACCTTATAATTCTCACAGTTCTAGACATTCCAAGGTAGGGGGTCATTCAGACAGAGTTGTAATTTCTTGTGCATATTTATTTCCAAAGTATCTTTTGCATAGTTTCCCAGTGAAATCATGTGCTAGGGCTGGGGAATGCTAAATAGGTTATTTTTCAAGCTTGCATATGAAGGGCCTGTCAAAGTCCACTCTTTTGGACTTTTCAAGTAAAAGTGATGAAGCCAAGGCATGATGTTTGTAGCTTGTCTTTCCTAACCCCTCTGCATGCTGGGCTCCAACCTTTCAACAGGGTGTGATGTCAGAGGGTTAAGGAGCTCTGGTTTTGTTATCGGTGAGGATTTTAATGATCTTAAAAGTCTTGAAAACATACGTGGCTCAAGAGGAGTTTGATATGGGCCTTCCCCAAAACCTACATTTTGTTAACCCTCTGCTGCTAGATAGTGCTCCTTTTCCTTCTTATTGTGTAAATAAAAAGACAACAAATTTTAGGGGGGAAAAGGTTGCAAAAGCTCAGCCTTTCTGGGAATAACCTTAACTGGTTGTGAAAGCACATTTTGAACTCATTTTCCCAGTCCTTCCAGACATATACTTCTTTTTTTGTGGTAATTATATTTATCTGATCAAAGAATTAGATACACCAGGGATCAACCAAGACCTTGTGAATTTTGAATATTCATTTCTCATAATCCATTGGCCAAGCAGAAACTAGAAGTTATCTACTCTCTAAAAGGGGTTTACACATGGTATTTGTCTGGCCATTTTCTAAAACAAGGGTTTTGGGGGAGTTTTTAGACTTTGCTAACAGTCTTGCAGATATTGTGTTTGTCAAGAAGAGGCTGAACTTGATCTGGAAGAGTTTGCCCATAGTGCTGTGTATGCCTTGCTCAAAGCAGCTGTAAGGAAAGTCAATCAGACCTCAGCTTTTATCTAGGGGTGTCTAACTAATCTAAATTGAAATGTGGCTACTTTCCTTCTGAACTCAAAATGTGTGCAATATTTTTGGGACTGAAAGTTTCAAACTCTTGTTGAAAAGCAAGTGTAGACTTTGTGCTTACAAAAATTCCTGGGGAAAAAAATAAAACCATTTCCCAAGATTTTGAAAAGGATGACAAGGGGAAGATCCTGTGGAAATTGAGATTGTTTTCACAGATTGCTGGTGACAGTAAGTAATATTGTATAAAGCTCCAGTTAGGCTGGAAATGACATATGGAGATGATTTCTGCCTCAGCTATATTTACCTTTCCCTTTGATCTAATGAGAATAATGCATAGATACCGAGACAGAGCTTGGTCTGCAGTATCCTGTCCAGTTTTGTGTATGGGAAGTTTGGAATAGCTAGGTCGACACACACTGCTGTAACTGAGAGGGTAAGATAGTGCAATGAGCCTGATTTAGGCATGTGGAGGGACAGCTACGAGGTGATGTGAGTGAAATGCATTAAGTGCTGCCTTTTGCCTTTATCATCAGAGAATCACTGAAATGTAAGACTGGAAGGAAACTCCACAGGCCATATATTCTCTTCTGCTGCTCAAAGGCAAGATCAATTATACAGCCATCCCTGGCAGCCATTTAAGTAAAATATTACTGGAATGAAGAGATATTCTTTATATTTAAAAGGGGTAATACTGCCAGCACAGTGAGTTTCTTACCTTCTGGAAAAGAAAAAAAAAAAAAAAGGGAAAAAAAAAAAGAAAAAAACATAAAAGAAAGGTTATTGCAGCTCCCTAAGAGTTATCATTCAAATTAGCTTGGATGACTTGCTTGGGATCATTGGAGAAGCCTGACTAGAAGAGATAAGTGGAATGTAAGACAGGATACGTGGAGGCAAAAAATAAGGAGATATGATCATAGTAAGGCAAAGGAACAGGCTGAACAGTCTTCCCGTTGAGCTGGTGAGCTCCAAAGGCAATATTCAGGCAACAATTGAGTAAGAATGTGGAATTAAAAAATTTTAAAAGCTATGGTTTGTATCTTTGAGCTTTGACTTACTTTCAAAGGTTAGAAATGAAAGACTTGCTCCCCTTTAATTCCTATCAGAGTTATGTGTGTGTGTGTGTGTGTGTGTGTGTGTGTGTGTGTGTGTGTGTGTGTGTGTTTGCTTACACAGCACAGTTTTTATTCCTCCTGGAAAAAAGACACAATAATTTTATTGTTCTTTAAAAAATAAGTTTTAAAAATTTTAAATGAGAGAGAAAGCAAACAGCATGTGCACTTCACATCTATAGTGATCCTGCTTGCCTCTGCTATACTTGTATCACTCCCTAACTGACTTGCAATTTATTTTATGAAAGCCAGCCCACTTCATTTGACTTTTGTCAGAGCTGCAGTTTTCTCTGCTGTACTTTTAAGTGTAAACATTGCAATTATTTTCATAGTGTTTTTGGTCATTTATTTTATCAATCTAATATTCTTATATTGTGAATCTTACAACCACTATTAACTGGTTTGGGTCATTTCATATTTGTACCCCAGAAAACTGCTCCCAGTGTTATAACTTATTGGTCATAATCAATTAGGGAAGTTTTTAGACTATGGCAGTCTTATATAAATACACTGGCAAAGTTCACCTCCTATGATTTCTGACAATTAAATTGTTCTGTCACTTTGGGACCTTCATTAATCTCAACTTGTCATCCTTGTTTATGCAGGTTATAATGGCCTGTGTGTGTAAGTGAAATGAGATGCTAAAAGCCTCTGGCAGTTTAACTCTTTGATGAAAGTCAAGCAGGAATATGATGTTGAAGGGAAAAGCTGGGGCTTTTCTTCATCTCCCAAAATACCACTGTGGAAATGATTGCACTGTTTAACAATTAGCTTTCAAATAAGTCAAGGAAGAGTTTCACAGAGGGGTGAAGGAAACAGTTGACTGTTATCACAGTGCTTTTTGTGTCTGAGTACACATGAAAATAAAGACATGGCAACGTAGGTTATTTTCTCTTCCTGGAAAGCAGTATGATGACATCATGTCCCAGCAGAGGAATCTAATGGCCAGAGATTTTCAGATAACCTTGCAGGATCATGTGTCTCAGGTCTCCAAAATCTCTTGAAACTCAGAGATTTTATTATTATTATTATTATTATTATTATTATTATTATTATTATTATTATTATTAGGCATTTTGTTTTTGGGTAATTCTGGTAGACTGATTACTTGGGACTGCTGCAGGCACAATTCTGAGGACTTCGGGAAGCGAAAGTCTATTTAAAGAATTTAATTTACTAATTAATTTCCTGGAGGAGTTAATAATTTTCTTCATTCTTGGAACTTCTCTGTGATGACTCCAAATTCAGATGGTGGTTTACCGTCTTCTGCCCTTTTCTTCATCTTTTAAGAAGGTCTTAAAGGACTTTTTAGAGTGGTCACTCTACAGCAGCAGCATTGTTACTTGTATCATTCTTACTTGTATCATTCTCAGGCAGAATTCCTCCATGAGCTTTCCTTTGGAGTGCTCTCTGACTTTACAGCCCTCTGAATCATCATCACATCCTCACCTGGCACCATGCATTGAAGATGCCAGTACCTCTTTTTCCATGAGTTTGTGACACCTAGTGTTTCCTCTTGGGCAAGTGCCTACTGAAATTGAAACCTAACCTTAACAGATCTTTATTCTTATTTACAATTTAAAGTGAGGGGCCAGGTGAAAGCAAACAGTGCAGTGTCTTGTGCTGGCGAAGCTGGAGATGGAGTACAGGTCTCCTGGTCTGCTCTGAGCCTCCATCCATTCACAGCTGGCCAAGATTAAAAAATAGGAATAGTCTGGGAGTTATCCATTTCAAATCTAAAAGGAGTGGAATGATATGCTATTCTCTGCACCCTGAGAAACATACGAGTGACATCTTCTCTCAGAGCACTAATTACCATAATTCTTAGACCAGAGAGAGATCCAGAACACTGCACAAATTATCACCCAATATCTTTAATAAATGTGGATGGTAAGTTACTTGCAAAGGTACTGGTTAATAATCTGGAACGCATATTCCCAGACCTAATTCATTTCAGTCAGGTGGGATTTATTAAGAATTGTACTGTCATGCAGTAGTGTGAGGCAACTCTTCAGTATAGTTACTTCACAGACCAGCAAAGGAGAAATACGAAACAGAGACAAACTGGTTTTGACTTTTGCAACTGTTGGTCTATGAACAACTCTTTGACACTGTGCAGTAAAATCCAGCAGCTATCAATCTATTGTAAAAATGCCTATGCTGGTGGGTTAATGGCTAGGTTTCCTAACAGCTAAGTTACAAAAAGGAGAAATGGTAGAGCTGCTCCCCCATTTCTATTTGATCCAGAGTTCACATCATAACTGTGCTTCTCTTTTTTTTCATGAGATTAGTTTATAAAGAAAACCAAATCCCTTGTGCCTCAAGGATGTCCATTTTGGATGTAGCTGCCTTTCCTTCTTGCCTAGAGAGGAAACTAAGTGATGGTCTCCTACCAAAGATGTGTCAGTGTGTGTGCCTAAAGTTCAGCAGGATAAATACAAGTCTTAGAGGCAATCTGCCAGATGTTATTTGTCGAAGCTGCCTCTAGGCTGCTCTGAAGCATACCAACACATATGTCAGGGCAGAATGAGAGTCAGGGCAACTTTCCAATTTTTCTTGCTCCCAGAGGCTCTCCAGGGGAAGCTAATTTTAGGAATAGAGAAACAAAGACCATGAAAATGAGATTGATGCAGGGTCTAATGCTGTGGCAACTATAACGCATCATATATGTAATTTCACAAATTTTGAACACAAAACAATAAAGGTGTCTTTCTAAATATTTTGGTGTGTGGTGAAGGAGCATATATCAGATGCAAATACTAGTGACATCATTGCTACTTCTGCTTCTGATCATGTACTTTGGGAATGATGTAAGGCTTTAACAGGCCTTTTGAAATAGAATTTTTAGAAAATACATTGGATTTTACTCAGAACACTCCAAGAAAATCTAGAGTTTAGCCCATTCATTTCCACCCCTTGCCTTTGTACATACATGTAAAATAAACAGAACAAAATATATGTAGTATTAGTTGCAAAATAAGTGGTTGATGCTACGAAAGTAAAAACACTTGCCCAAATAAACATAACATGGTAGTGAAACACTGTTCTTGAAGTAACAACTCAAAAAGATGCTATTGCTTATATTCTTACATCATCATCCTTCCATGAACAGACAGTTTACTTAGACTGCTATCTATGGAGAAATTCTATTTTTAGCATGTTTATACGTTGGCCAGCATAGCCAGATACTGATGCCTAATACTTGCCTATTAAAAGCAAAAAGACAGAACTTACTGTAGTTTAAGAAGGGAACTCTCAAAAAAGTTTACTATACTATGCAGAGGGTGCCTATTTAGTCCTTAACTTCCATTTCTTTGCAATAATATATAGCAGTAAAAAGATGACAGTTACATATTTGTTATCCTGCCTGATAGTCTTGCATTTTTTTTCACCTCCTCTTGCAGTTTTACCTTACTAACATTCTCCATCTTAATGTTTGCATCAGGCATTTTGGTAATATGTAAATTACGTTTAAGTGCATAATTATGCACAGCCACAGGTTGCATAAATAAATTTTCATCAATTTTGCACATCAACCCTGAAATGAGTACACCTGTACTAGATCAAGACCTGGAAACTGATTAATTGTACCAGGACCACTTAGCTCAGGTGAGATTCTACACTGAGCTCTCCCACTTGCAGAACCTGGTCAGTCACATCTGCATACTTTGACATCCTATAGATGTGTATGGAGAGATGTCAAAAAACCAAAATGGTAGCAGAGAGTGGAGCTCAGTGGTGGTACTCTCAGGAAGAGAAGTGGGGTCAGCTGAAGATGGATGCTTGAGGCTTTGACTCAATTCATTTTTCCCTGTAAAACTCAGAAATTTACTTCATGAGATTATTTTTAAAACATTTTTCAAAACTGAATTTGTATGAACAATGTCTTTGATGATAAATGGGGATTTTCATGTGTAGTTTCATTGGAAGTAGTTTTCCAGTATTCATTCAGGACGTTTTAATGAAAATTCCCACTTTTAAAAATGAAGTTTTGAAACATTTTGTAGGTTAACTTGGAGACAAGAATAAAATACAATTCGTAAATAATTTATTTCTTGATTACAGCCATCTCATATCCTCTGTGTGCATAAATCAGTTCAGTTTAGCAATACCAATTAAAAAAACTGTAGCTTTAAAACCTCAAAATATATTTAAATGAAATGAAATATTAAATTTTTCTAAATAAGCAATCTCACACAATTAATTAGCTTGAAGTTTTGCATAATAACTGAAGTACAGGGACATACAGAGGCTAGATATTATGGATATCAAAGTGTGTGTGTATGTGTGGGCACTCACGTGTCTTTGTATACCCAACACACACTTCTGGATCCCTACATGTGAAAACACACAAGCATGTACATGTATACTTACACACACATAAAATCACGGATGGAACTATTGGTGACTACCTCTCCAGGCAAATAAGGCTCATAAATTGACACATTTTGCTTAATCTGTATGTAAAGCGTGTTAGACATCACTGTTACAATGCAGACATCTTAACTTTAAATGAGACGAAAACAAACATAAAATTAGCACTTTAGGGAACCTCCTACCACTCAATTTGTGTTGGTTTTAACACCTTCTTATTTTATATATCCTTCTACATAAACAGTTTTATATCAGCCCTTTATATGGTGCCTTCAAAGAATTAAATGTTGAGCTGTTTAAAAGCACTAATTAGCAGCTTTAATACAAAGGGGAGCATAGTTATTAGTAAAATCTTGTAAACCTAGAATACCCTCCGGGCCCCATCATTTGTGTGTGAAATAACTCAATAAAAATATTATATTGTTAATCACAAAAACCTTCAAGGGAAATACTAAATCTGGGAAGAAATATAAACTTTACCTTTCAGAACAAAGGAAGGAAAGTGACCATCCACATTAAAGCAAAGCCATAAAACCCCAAAAAGAATATATTCATTGATAAAATGCAGCTTGTTTCCTAGTAAGGGGTTTGCAATCTGTAGCCTTATGCTCATACAACAGCAAACATGCACTAATGGTGTTTAGTTTAAACACAGCTAGTGACATATTTATTAAATTAGCACTTCATTCCTTTCGGTAATGTGCAAAAATAGCAGGGCTTTTGGAGCAGGTAGCTTTTTGGTAGTGGTAAGATAATCTTTGATATATAGTTATTTTGGCACAATGCAAATCACACACACACACACACACACACACACACACACACACATATATATTTGTGCATATATGTACTATTAGAGATGTTAATAAAGGAATTGTGATCAACCTCATCCAGATTTTCTTTCTAGATAACTAAAAGTACCTTTAATTTTATTTGATACATTGAAATTATGCTTGACAATGCTGAGTTCTACTTCTTTCAGTACATCACACATGGTTTATGTTAATAGTTAATATTTATGATGCAATAAATAATTACTTGTTTAGTAATTAAATTTAAGTAACATTTACTTAAGCATTTAAAAATTACACTTATTCCAACATTATTAAGGAGGTAGTGTTTCTAATTTATACAATGTAATAGAGCTGAGTGGCACTAGAGGAAAGAAGAAACCTCCTCAAACATGGAGAAAATCTTTTGACTGATAACTAATGCTTAAAACATAAAATACTAAGAATTGCAGAATTTAGAGATACTCAAAAAGGACACAGAACATTGCTTTTGTATGTAATAGGCTATTTCTTGAGATAGAGCCAAAGACTTTCACCTTAAAAAATCTAACTTTATTCCAGTGCTTCACTGAAAGGTATTTGACCAGTACTTTTAATTTTAAATTTCAAGGGAAGAATTCTGGGGTAATTTAACCTTCTGAAATTATTATTATAACATTTTTATATGCCATCACACAGTGTCAATATTTTCATCTGATATCACTCTTCCCCTCACATTTCCTAGGGAAAAGATTGAGAGGGGGCAGGAGGGGGAGCTCACCAGGCATATTTTTACCAGTATCATCATAATGATTGTTTGCTTATCTTAGTGCTAGTGGATTTTGTATTTTTTATTAGGAAAAGTAAAGAAGCATAGTTTCTAACATTTGAGGACAATTTTATGTAGAAATTTCTCCACAATGAGCAATGTCTATCCTTTCTGGCTATGGGCTATGGGCTATGGGCTACTATGAGAAACAGATTTATTCAAAACCCCAGTATATTTGCTGTGACTATATTTTTAATGTCTTTCTCTAACATGAAAGAGCTGGCCAGAGCTTAAACTTTTTCTTTTAGTATGTCAAGCTTTGCTTTTTACGGTGTTTTATGTTACAACCTAATTAGTATATTACAGTGCCCTTACATGTACTTAGGGTGTAGGGTTTCACTAAATACACTGAATGTTTTATTTTGGGGGACCTCCGTGACACAGTCTAAGCAGTCTGAGGCAAGCTAAGAATATGTTTCCAGTCAATCAAACCCCTAGAGATAGGTTATCCACCTCTGGCTAATGCACTGCTGTAAAACCTTCACCAGTTCTGACTGCGTGATACAGTCTGTTATTAAACCCCTAACTGTGCGCGGCCGCGGGATTTGGAAGGGGGGAGGGAGACAATTATTTCCAGTACTTCATAAAGCCTACTTCAACAAATTATATGAAGATTAACTAATAGCAGCCTCAGCATTGGATGGCTGGCCAAATTAGGTATGACTTATCAGACGGGTGCTTCATGGGCTGCTCTTTAGAGCCTGCCTTTGCAGAGAGGGTCTTTCAATGGGTGATGAACCAAGTCTGCACTGTAACAATAGAGAGATCAAGCAAACGGTGCTTTGAGCTCCTCTGCACATCGAGCCAGTTCGGAAAGTCAGTGAGGTCTCTGAGTGCTGGCAGTTTTCCTGCTGAGGATTAAATGCGCCTGCACAAAGCTGGGATATCCCACAAATCAAAAGCAGCGGGAAAGGAGAATGGACAAGCTATGGGAAGCACAGTCCAGAGCACCATGATGGATTAGGAAAAGGGCCTTATAAATGCTCCCTTTTTTGTGAAGGGGAGATAATCCGTCAATCTCAACAGGGCAATCCTGTCAGACTATACCACTCTGGAATCCCCGGCATCCTCTTTGGTTTTTTATCTATCCTGTGGAGGGCACCAGCATTCAATGGCATTTTTTTACCCTGGGCATTTGCCGAGGAGCTGAGGAGGGATATGGGGCATGTCTGGGAAAGGAACTATCTTTTGGCGTCTTTGCAAAATGGCTGTATTATCTTCCATCTTTGGAGGGCCGGGGAAAATCCAGTCCAGGATGTTTTGGAAAGGCTGACATCTCTAGCCTTGCAGCAATAAAATGCAAGACACATTGTTCGTGGTTAAAATATCCTAAGATTCAGGCAGGGCAAAATTAGTCCAGTACCATACAGGTAGAGCACGTGCTGGGACAGAAAGGCTTCCCAGGAGGAAAACCTAGGAAGACCTAGACTTAAGCAGAGTTTAGGTTTAACCATGAAGGGATCACCCTGCTCTTTCTATGAAGACCTTTCATTTCCATCTGGAATGAGTATACGATAACCTAGTCAAACCAACCTCTCAGTCACCAATCAAAACACTGACTCTTGACATTTGCCTAATTATCTTTTCTCATCATCAGTCATCTCTTGAAGTCTTTGCTTCATTCAGATGCCCAGTATTTCCGAAATTAATCATGTCATTGAAGGCGGCATCTTTTCATGTAAATGGACTTTATTATCTGGATCGAAAAGCTCCCCCCCCCTCCTCCTTTGAGCTGCAAAAGCCCATTTGTAGCGAAAGTGTCTGAAATCTGACATGCTGCCTTCTCAAGAAAGATTCGTAGTGGTGACCTCCCAGCAAGAGCTAAGCATCCGTCACCGGAGTGCGTGTGTGCGCTGCTTGCACCCTTGGGCTGGATGCATGCTAATTTGCCCCATTGTTTCAGGGTGAGTGGCTTTCCAGCACTTCCAAACAAAGCCTTTTTGCATAAGCTCCTGTGTGTACAATTATTTTTCGTTCACATCATTCCATTTTCCTATGTCTATTCCTGATATAAGAGGGGATGGAAATGTCTTTGTTTTCTTGTTACACTGGGGATTACAGGCTGGATTTAGCACATTAGCAAGGCCACTCCTCTTTCATTAAATCCCATTTGACAAATGTTTGGGGCCATAAGATTGATCAGCCCATTGCACTGCTCATCCTAGCTTTATCTTTCAAAGCGGTACTATCTTCAAACCATGTTGATTCAACAAGAAACCAGTGAATGACTGTGCATGCAGAGTATTGCAGGGATGGATGAAGAAGTAAAAATGACAGGCATACTCTTTGGACTTATCAAAGCCTTGGTAGAAGAATGCATTCATTTTTCCCATTAGACTCACATTTTAATGAATTCTATGATAGGCAGGATTAAGAGCAGGTTAGCACTGATAATGCAGCTCTTCATTTTGGAGATTTCACTTTCAGAGTTTGCAGTGATGCATTTAGCAACTCCTTTCAAAAACACCCTGCTATTTTATACCCCTTGAGCTTCCCTCTGGGGCCATTTGAAGACAGCATTATTAATTGTTGGCAAGCTCTATGCTCAGATTTAAGAAGTTAAACTTCGGCATCATCTGACTAAAAGGTAGAAGTGAAAGATTTTCTCTACGCTTCTGTGCTTACACCGTAAAGTACTAAAACCTTAAGGTCACTGGTTTTTATCATTGGCAATTATCTGAAAGGATCAATAAATTTATTAGAAAGTTTTCAGCATTGTGTACCATGTGAGAGTCATGTTCTGTACTCCCTGTTTTTCCTAGTAACAGTTTAAAAACATGAACAGACCAAAAGCGGGGATTTTTAAATTACAGACACAGTTACACATCATTGACAATAGCCACAAGGGTTTAGACGTAATATATAGATTTTTAATTTGTAGATGCTAAAGGCAGAAAGAAGCAGGACCATTACCTAGTTTGCTTCTCTGCCTAGTAAAGTCCACAGGACTCCTTGAAGGTTTTTTATGATTCTCCATATCTCAGCAGACCTTCTAACTATCCTGACAGCAAAGCCACCACAATATTCAGTAAATTGCTCACATTGCTAAGCACTTTCATAGTTAACAAAATCCCCCTTAATTTCTGGTATGAATTCATCTAGCTTTGACCTCTAGATGCTAGATCTTGTTTTACGTACGTCTTTGTTAAGCTGAAGAGCTCTCTATCAAATTCTGTTTCTTCTGAAGGTTCTTGTATACTGTGGTCAAGTCAATCCTTAACCTTTTCTCTATTAAGCTAAACAGTCTGAGCTTCTTGAGCCTCTCACAATTGTTTTCTAATCCTCAGTGTTTTCAAGTCCTTTAGCCATTCCCTTGGCTCCTCTCTCTAATTTATCAAAAACCTCTTTAAACATAGGCACCAGAATGATTCCATTAGTGGTCACAACAGTGCCACAGAAAAGATAATATAACTCAGGCTTCCCCTTGTGTACATATCCTAAGGACTGAAGTTACCCTCCCAGCTACAGAGCTAACATGTAGCTGTCCAGCCACCATCCTGCCATGTTCCTTCTGGAGCCACTTCGTTCCAGAAGAGAGTCATCCCCTTCTGTAACTATTCCCTGGATTCTGTTTACCCAGAGTTATCATTTTACACTTCCCCTGGCTGATGGCTGTCTTTGTGCATCAGTGTCCTGTCGTTGCTACTTACAGCCTTCCCAGACAATGTGAGCAACATGTATTCTAACAGCTGTTGAAGGTGTTAAGCAGCACCCATCCACCCAAGAAACAATGCTTAATTCCCAAATTCTCAATAAATATTCCCTGCACAGAGTGAAAGAATTCCAGCTGCCCTCCTGCTCCTGCCTAGCTAAGAAACTTGTGCACTACAAAGCACAGAGAAGAGGCAATACCTTTATCTCTGCCTGGCACCTCACGTGTCATGCCCACTTTGGTATGGGATTTTTCATTCTCTTTTTTTTTTTTTCTGTCCTGAGAAGGTACATACACCTCATTCAGGGACAAGAGAGTGGGAAACTATCACCTCTATCAAGGAAGAGTTAAAACTCTTGTCTGCCTGATAAACGGATGTGTGCTAAAGCCAAGACAGAATTCACCAAGTGAAAGCCATTTATAGGCAGAGCAATACTTGTTTCTTCACATTTAGATTTGCTGTTTTGTAAAGGGTTGTTGCAGCTGTCTGAGATTGACAGGTTGCTTGGTGTTTGTCATTAATTATTAACATTAATTTATTGTTAATTATCATGTCATTATTGCTGTGGTACTATTTTGTGGTACTAAAGTGATGGGCAGAATCCATTTATATGAGTAAAAGTATAGGCTTGTCGTAAGGAACTGTAGGAAGGCTTTTTCAAAAAACATATACATAAAAAAAATCCTTGCTAGTTTTAAGTTTTTTATTGCTATCAATACATTTAAATGGATTTCCCTGTACTAGTCATAACATATATTATTTTCTCAATAGTTTTCAGTTGTGCTGGGAACTTTTTTTCACAGAAATGTCTAATTGTTATCATTGGTAATTAAATTTATTTATTATGTTTTGCTGTTGCCGAAGGAGCTCTTCATGCCTTTGACATGCTTTCTTGTACACACTCACCAAAGATGAATGGAGGTATAATTAAATCCCAAAAAAAACCTTACAATGTTGACAATGTTTCTTTTGTCCAATTAAAAATTTATTTAATTCATTTTCTATTTTGTAGTTTTTGAACATACTTTTTTTTTGCCTTGGTGTCCTCTTCCCCCTCATTTTTTTAAATTCATTCCCATCCAAAAATTGTCATTTGTGTTCTGATAACTTTTCAAGAAATCTTGCAAAACATCAGCTCCAGTTTTCCTTTGCCTCTTTCCTTTGCCTCATTAGCCAAAATTTGTTATTTCCATGTTGCAATTTGAAAAAATGGGTGCAGTGAAAAATAGAAGGTGAAATGAGCAAGAGGAGAAGAATTTTCCACCCTAAATTAAACAATATTTTTGGTTAAAAAAAAAAAAAAAAAAAAAAAGAAGAGAAAGAGGAAAGGGAATTTTAAAACTTTTAATTCTGATGGGAAAAAAAATAAGTTTTTAACAAACAGAAGCATATTTGCAGGAGATGGGTAGAAAAAGCAAAAGCAGAAGGAATTCTGGAGGAAAAAGAAAAGCTGTGAATGGAAATTCTTTTTTTTTTTTGAGCTTGCTTTCTGCCCTTCTTTCACAGAATGCTAGGACACACAAGGGGTTAAAGGTCCAGGAAGAGAGCTAGGGAAGAAAAATCCCTCTGTTAATTGATCTGCCTGTCTGGTGACGAGGGCCAGCTGAAGCTTGTCAGAAACTGTATGAGCAGAATCAAGTTTGGGGCCCTAAGTAAAATACAGACACCTGGAGCGAGGAGGGGCTGTCTCGCAATGCCGCAGCTATTTAGTTGTTCTTTTAATGTAGGCAGGGAAGGGAAAGGGTCAAGCAGTGCTGAGCCTGGGCTTGAGAGATGTCAAATAGTTTTTCCACTGAAAAGAAACAAGGCTAAAGCCTGTTAATGGCATCTAATGCTATTATTGTGAAAGTCTGTGTGTATTTGTGGGCTTGCTGGTGTATGTTGGAGGCACGTTTTGGCAATTGAGGAGGCATTGTTGTTTGATAGTCTTACCCATAGACATGTCACTGAGCAAGCAGCAGTGGAAATTCAGAGTGAAATCTGCACAACTTGATTTCAATTCATGCTGCTCAGGGCAATGTGCTCAGAGGGGATCCTTTACCTCCTGCCCTGCTTCCATTTCCAAAGGATGAAGTGATCCAGAGTACATCCTAAAAAACATTTTTCTTTCGTCTTACTCTCGGTTCTGCCTCCAGATGCCTCTGCCGATGCAATCTGGCTAGGATTCTGCATGCCACTTTGTTTGACCCTGATGACATAAGTTGATGCATGTACTTTTGAACCTTCCCAAGAATGAATAATATCACTCCAATAAAATGAAATCCTAGCATTTTTAACCCACCAAGCCCCTGTGCTTGTTGGAGCTGGACACGTCAAATGGTGGCTCAGCTGATGGATGCCTGAAATGGAAGTGGATAGATTTCAACCCCCAAACAAACAAGCCATTGAGACCTGGCACTAGTCCACTTTTCTCCTAATACCTGTGATGAGCACGTTTGAAACACTGAAAGCTTTTTTTTCATGGTTAGTGGGAGGGGAGACAGAGGACTAAAGAAGGTGAAAAAGAGCAGAGAGACTTGTGACTTCAGACTTTAAAGGTAGCAAGTACCCTAGGAAATCTCAGGGGCTGGGGGAGGCTCTCTGGAGCTAAAGCTGCGAACCATCAGAGTTGCTTTGATTCTCCTGTGTTAGGTATAACTTAAAATAGGTCTTTCCCTCCCCTTTGTCCTGAGTTCCCAAAATACTGCACTTCAATTAGAGATGGGCCTCAAGGTTACACCAAGTTCAGACTTCCGCTGATTTTAGTGAGGTCAAACCCAGAAATTTATTTGGGGATTTCTATGCTTTTTGAAGACTTCCGTACACCTGGCTGAGTCCAGGCCATATAAAAGAGGACCAAGACACAAATGAACTCCATCATAATTATTAATGTAAGATCTTAAGCCTTAGTTATGCCATTCCTGCAGCTTTGCCATTTGGTGTCCAGACATGCCAAGAGCAGAACACAAGGAGACATGAGTGGAGCCCTTTTCTCTGAGAGGAGCTGCCAAGTTTCTCCGTAAAGTCCTTAAACCCTGGCAAGGCACTGTGAAACACTGAAATTATCTTTTCTGGAGGAAGATTGTACTTAAATCAGGATGCAGGAGGTTGTGTTTCGCTGAACCAGTGTGATAACTCTGCATGGCTGAAAGAGAAACTGCCAGTATGTATTTGTGTGTATTATTTGTTGGATGCCATGAGTCCTTTTTCCTCTGGACTTCTAGTACTATTCACATATATCAACGAAATAGAAAGTTTGTCTAAAAATGGTAAATTTACATATTTATATTTAAATATTGCATTGAAAATGGCAAGGATGAATAAACACACATGTTAGAAGGAGATTAGGGCTCTCCTTGATTAGGTCTTTGTTTCAATTAAAAATAATCAGGTTTCATTCTTTTTCATTCATTTAAAATGATAAGACTACCTTGAATCTGCCTTTCACACTTCAATTTTGTTTTGTTTCTTGAAGAGGCACTGAGGAAAACTGATTGCAGTTATTCTTGACATTTTAAATGGCCATCCTTTTCCTCTTGGATATGGTACCCAGATGTATAGTTAGAAAGTTAAAGTGGCTCAGCTAAATATAAGGATGCTGTGAACTTCGATTTTACCACGACTGCCTTGGCTTCCCAGCCCAGCTGATTTAGTAGGAATGAGCTTGCCCAGCTCACAGAAATTCAGCCCGGGGGAAAAAAGGAGCGGGGGGAAATAACAGTACTCCACAGACCTCTGCTCCAAATGCACGTAGAAAACTGCTTGACCGGAATGTCGAGAGCAGCCCTGGCTCTGCAGCCTCCTCTAAATCAGGGGCCTTGGGGAGCTGCCCATGGTAGGGAGGCTGAGCCTGAGCAGTCCTATGGGCAGGAACTGGGGTTGCCTGGCTGGAGAAATCCAGGAGATGGAGAGATAATAAAAGGAAACCATGAGGAACAGATTGATTAAGCAGAATATTTTAGCTTAAAAAAAAAATAAGTCCACAGACAACTCACTCCTCTAAGATTTCTGTCCTCTGTATAAGACTGATGAAATTTATACAAGAAAGAGAGACATAATGAAAGAAATTGTTTATTTGTTTGCTTGCCTTTATAAAACCCATTTGGGAGGAACATCAACAAATATACCATACATCAGTTATCTGTCTTATACCAGTTACACTGATGCTGGAGACATCTTTTGTTAGAAATTAATGTATGTAATAAAGTTTTACATTTTTCATATGTTTTGAAGTATGTGGGTCATAATTCTTTTGACTGCATAATTACTTTTTCTACACAAGAAAAATGAGGTGCTTAGTCCTAAGTAAATAACCTCAAAACAAACCAAGAAAAACAGTTGCATCTTTTTTATCTTCTGGGTCTTGCACAATAAATATTATGTTAGAAACTTTAAAAAAAATGGTTATATATTTTCCATATAATTTCACTCAAAATAAAAAACCAAAACAGAGACCCTCTAGAATCACATCGAAAAATACACTGAAGTTAGAGAGGAAAAGAAATGTATTATTTTGTAACATTTTTAGGTGTGGGTGAAAATAATACTTACATGAATTTCACTAGATCCAAGAACATTTAGTGCTCTTGCTGCTCTGCCTCCATTCCCTTTAACTGAGCCTGAAGCCAGGACTAAAGACCCAGGATGATATACAGACACATGAGAAGAACAGTCCAGTTGAACCAGCAGGCAATGGAAAAACTCCCTCTACAAACCAAATTGCCTTAAGTTTGGTGGGTGATGGCAGTCATTGGAAAATGGTGTGATAACCTCCAAAAAACGAGTCTGGATTATATATCATGCCATTATAAAAGAAGGGGTTGTGCACTGGTTTTTTTGCCTAATTCAGTACCCTTTTTTTTTTTTGTTGATGTGGTTTTTCTGAGATTTCTGGATGATGTTACATTGGGTTTGTGAGCCTCTCTTTTTTGGAAGACTGTTAAAGAAAATAGGAATTGCAGAGATGGCAGCAGTAGTTTAGGCTCCCCAACCAGTAAACAACTGTATATATAGGGTGCAAGTGGTTGCTCTGGCCATGTACTACTGGCAGCAACTCAGTCCCTGAAGGAAAGGAGCCCTGGAAAAGGTCATAGCCAGTTTGTCATTTCTAATCCTTAAGCATTGAACTAATGTCAACTCAGGGTCATGTAGGAAAAGGGGAGGAAGAAATGCTTTAGGGAAAAAAAATTCAAGATATGGGTGTGTTTAAACTAAACTGAAATAAGTAACTCTTCATCAGAAATCAAGGAGTCACACTGGGTTTGGCACTGGCTTAAATAAATCAATTACTGATTTTAAGTTAAACCAATATGCTAGCAAGGCCTTAGGTTTTCATCTTCTGAAGACTTATGTGCATGCTTGGCTGAACAGTGGGAGGGATTATCTGTATAATTCATAGTACAAATACGACCCTATTATTTAAGGATTCAGCTTTCTAATATACTCTATATTTGCAGATTGCTGCCTCTGTACAGGGCTTTTGTGGATTTGGAGCCACTTTCTCTGGATAAAATATGTTTCCAACTCCTCCACCCACCCCTTTATTATGCTCTCATGGTCATGACTGTTGTCTCTTCCTCATCTGCATGGATTGCCCTGATGGTGCTGGTGAGGGACATGCCACTTCTGCAGAGCCAGGA
The DNA here is from genome assembly GCF_015832195.1 of Motacilla alba alba. Taxonomy (NCBI): domain Eukaryota; kingdom Metazoa; phylum Chordata; class Aves; order Passeriformes; family Motacillidae; genus Motacilla; species Motacilla alba. The sequence continues at coordinate 97,725,685 of NC_052018.1, forward strand.
CATTTTTTATAAATATGTAAATAAAATTTACCTTCTTTTGCTGACCCCTTGGAGGGCCATTTTTGGCCTGCAGCAAATATTTATGTGTGAGCTGTAAACCCCTGAAACTGAAGGGTTATAGTGGAAATGCTGACAGAGTATTAAGTGACCTTTAACCCTTGGTTTAGCTGGCCCTGCTATAATTACAGGTCTCTCTGTTATTTTCAATAGCACTCATCATGGCCTTGCCTCTATTTTTTAATTATAGTAGAAGTTGTGAAAGGAATTATTACTAAGTTGGGGGTTCCCCCTCTCTCTGAATTGGGTCTTTATTAAACATGCAAAGCGCTGAAGAGGCAGGATTGGGCTAATAGCCTTTTCCCTCCCTTTTCCTCCCTCCTTTCTGGACTGTGGTTCAAGTTGAGCATAAGCCCTGAGTAAAAGCCCTGTGATTTGAGCCTCCCAAGTCCCCTGTGAGCACTGAAACTGGCTGTACAGTAAGCATCAAAGGTTAATGAACAAGGGCAAAAAAGTTGACATTTTATTTGGTAATTACTCTGGTGCTTGAAATCTGAATGGAAAAGATGAGATCCAGGAGAAGTTCACTTTTTCTTTTCTCCTTCCCTCCCTTTTTTTTTTCCAAAACCTTCATGTCTGGAGGAGGCAGGTCCTATCAAACCCCAGATATGTCTGTTTAGGAGCATTTGTGATCACAAACTGGTTCATAGCTTGCAGTTTAAGGAGAACAGCTGGAATACATTTTTCAAGCAGCACTGTCAGTCTCTGCTCTGGCTCCAGCCTCTTTCACTGCTGACCCATGGCAGTTCAGCGAGCTGCTGGCACTCAAGGTGGAAAAATGCCCCATTCTCATCGGCTGAGCAATGTCCTACTGGGTTTTCACAGTTGGCCCCTGCAGAAGTTCTCTCAGCCTCGATTGCCCAAACTTAATGAGGCTGAAGTTGCCCACCAAGTCTGCAGTGTGCAGGGAATCCCCAGGGGATAGGGATATTTTACGGCTTGGAGTACCCTTGCTAAAGGGATGATAGAGGGATTGTATGCTTCCCTGGCAGGTGAATAATTCCCAGCAGCCCAGCTGTGGCCTGGAAATCTCTACAAGGGCAGCAGCAGCACCCATCCCCAGTATGACCATGGGACTCTCCTGAGGCATGCATGTCAGCATGGTTAGAGTAGTGGAGGGGCCATATACAGCCTGGAGAAAGGGAGATCCTCCATCCTAAAGCTGTAGTCTTTTGGGATGAGAGTTGGCTTTTCTTATCATGGGACTGACCTAAACTCTGTATTTTGCAAATGCAAACTCCCTGACACTGAAAGGAGGCAAGCAGAGGGAAAAGTCATGGTGTAGGAAGAGCGCAACAGATCTTTGCATTGCAGCACAGGCATGTTAAAAAAAAGGGGATGACAAAAGATGTACTTCAAGGCAGGAATTTTCCTGGGATCCTCTGCCTTCCCACTCATATGAGCCCCAGGAAGGGTACAGGCTTTGTGTTTGCCCTGATTCTCCTGGGGAAGGAGACCTTGGTCGTTCCTTCAGTATCTCCCAATCAGATCCACAAATTAAAGCTGTGGAACAGTTAAGGTATTTTCTTTTTTAATAGGAGTGATGGATTGGCCTTCAGTGACTGAATGACCTTTCTGTTCCAGTCTAGGCAGCTGTGGAGGGTTTGAGAAACATGACTGGATCAGGCCCTTAGGAAATGCTTTCACTAAAGCACTTTATGTACATTCGGGGAGCTCATGAATCACCGGGCTTTGCAGATAACTTTACCCTTAAAATACAGGCGATTATATCCATTTTAATATTTACCCAGGTAGGATACAAAGTGTGTAGCCATGAGGCTTAGCACGGCGGTGAGTGATTGCTTGTCTGCATTGTTTATAGATGAGTAATTAGAGCTGCTGTGCTGAGGCTGTGGGATGGAAACCAAACTGGCTGGATATTTATTTACATGACTCAGTGAGTTGGAAGCATAACTTATAGGTGTTATTCTTTCTCTCCCCACTACCAGCCCCCCTGCCCCAAAAAAAGCAGTTTTGGAGTATCCATGGCTACTTAATGCTGTATCTTCACACTACTTGTTTTGAACACCATGTTCCTTTATTGAGGTGAAAGAAAAATGAATTAGCAAAAGCTGGCACAGGTAATTAATACTGTGTGGGCGAGAGAGGGAGAACACTTTTTAAATGGCTTGTATTACATTCAGAAATCTGTTCTGTGGTGTTCACTGCCTGTAATTATGGCTAAGGATGCTCATCTGCTCCTCATCTTCCACCACATACCACTGGCTGCCTTCTCCAGTTTGATCATGTTGAGTAGTCTACTTTGAATAATTTAGACCTTAAATTAAGTATTCACACTTAAGTATTGCTGATATGCTATTTTCATATACATGTCCAAAACACCTATGTTTACAAATTAATCACAATTATGCCTATATTATAAGCCAGTGTTTATTTCTTTGATTCCTGGAACCTTCACAGTTGGATAGGTAGTCTCCATTGCTACATACTATGACTATTCCCTGTATATCTTTCCTTTTATTAGGTATTTTGGCTTTAATATAACTATATCCACAAATCTGGAGAACTAAGCAGAAGAAAGCATGAGCTGGCCAGGAGAACTCTATGTGTCTTTTAAGTAGCTGCCCTGTGGTGGGATGACCAGGGGATAACTTAGCCAGGTCACTTGCTCTCCACATCCAACTGCTTTTTTTGATCTAAGTGCTTCTTCTGACCTTTCCACTTTCCATAACATACCAGGACTGTTGTGGATATACATCTACATAGAAGTAATACTGGACCATTTTCCTCCTTTATAAGTCTATTAAACTCTAATCAAGACCAGTAATCCTTGACAGTGGGATCTTTCTTTCTTTCTTTCTTTCTTTCTTTCTTTCTTTCTTTCTTTCTTTCTTTCTTTCTTTCTTTCTTTCTTTCTTTCTTTCTTTCTTTCTTTCTTTCTTTCTTTCTTTCTTTCTTTCTTTCTTTCTTTCTTTCTTTCTTTCTTTCTTTCTTTCTTTCTTTCTTTCTTTCTTTCTTTCTTTCTTTCTTTCTTTCTTTCTTTCTTTCTTTCTTTCTTTCTTTCTTTCTTTCTTTCTTTCTTTCTTTCTTTCTTCCTTCCTTCCTTCCTTCCTTCCTTCCTTCCTTCCTTCCTTCCTTCCTTCCGACACTTCCTTCCTTCCTTCCTTCCTTCCGACACTTCCTTCCTTCCGACACTTCCTTCCTTCCGACACTTCCTTCCTTCCGACACTTCCTTCCTTCCTTCCTTTCTTTCTTTCTTTTCTTTCTTTCTTTCTTTCTTTCTTCTTTCTCCTTCCTTCCTTCCTTCCTTCCTTCCTTCCTTCCTTCCTTCCTTCCTTCCTTCCTTCCTTCCTTCCTTCCTTCCTTCCTTCCTTCCTTCCTTCCTTCCTTCCTTCCTTCCTTCCGACACTTCCTTCCTTCCAACACTTCCTTCCTTCCGACACTTCCTTCCTTCCTTCCTTTCCTTTCTTTCCTGTGTTATATGTTGCTATTAAACATTGCTATTGTTTTTGAAGGCAGCTGGTTTTGGGCTTTTTAATAAAATGTTCAAAAACAGTTATTTCCTTTCTGAAGGCAGTTATTTACCCTTCTGTAATAATTTGTATATTCCCTAAATGCTATAGGGATATTCTTCTTGCTAACTCTGGCTAAAATAAAATATAAGGAAGGAAACCACTGGCTATATGTTAGAGCAGGTCAGGAAAGGGGTAAGTTGATTTATGCTTCCAAATGATCCAATGCCATGAAGCATTTAAAGGCACACTGGCTTGCAGGGTGTGAGGAGTCCTCAGTTGCCACTGGCAGGCACAGCAGAGCAGCAGCCCCCACACTGGCCTTGGGAGGAGGCTACAATCCACTGCCCACACCATCCTGTACAGAGAGATGCTGCTGGTCCCAGTGCAAAAGCCAAGACTCAGGGAAACTCAGGCTTTCAAGTAATTTATCTGCTTCCTGAAATCCTACATGATCTATCCAACTGCCAAAGTAAATGAACAAATCACATTTTTAATGTTTTGCTCATTTTGTTTGATAGATTGCCAAGAGAGAAATTTCAAGGGGCCTACAAGTCATTCAGGTGAAAGAGTGACTTTCTGCTGCATTTTTATAGATCTCAAAAATGCAGATCTATAAAGGATTAGGAGTCTTTATTCAGAGCTTGAACTTTAACATTCCTCAAGCCTCAAATTTTTAATCTTCAAAAGAAAGTAGTCATTTCATGGCAAGTCATGAAATGTGAATTATTTATTCCACTAGTAAATATGTAATTAGGCATATTTTGAAAATCTGTAATTAATCCCTCACCCCTTAAACCCATAAGAAATGCTAATATGCCTCTGAGGTAAGGCCGGTTTCTATAAAGGGCATTATGTAAGCTGTTCTGATCTGTTGTATAATTATGTTTGCTGTCTGTAGTGGAAAAAAATTCCTTGTGAGAATTTGTTGTGGAGGAAAGGGAATAAAGGGAAGAAAAAGCTTCACTCCTCACTGAGCAGTAGGCAATTATTAAATGGCAATATATCCAAACCTTTTCATTTGGTTGGACTGGGTTTCAAAGTGTGTGGTGCATGCATTGGGCAAGAAAATCAAAGCTGCTTGTTTTATTCCTACAAGATGCAGCAAATTATCAGCCCTGCCTCAATAACCCCATAGCCAAGGAGCTCTTATGGCCTTGCTACACCCACAGTTTAGCACAACTGTTTGTTTATAAACCCTTTTGTCCTCTTGTTCCAATATCTTCTGCAGTGGATTTTTCCTAAAAAAACAGGGTCTGGAATCCAAGCAGTATCTTTTGAACTATGTTCACTTTTTCATCTTGCATCATAATAACACAATATAAAGAAATATGATCAAAAAGAAGTTTATTTCTATTTCACATATATATGAAATACAACTTTCTGGCTTGCTTTTGCAGCAAGAAAATCTGTTGAGAAGCAAGTTTATCTGACTAATTTTACCATTGTGGAAAGCTTAAGAGCAGATTGCTGAGTTCAAACATGATTTTAGTTTGAAATGACTAGACATATTTCAAGAAACTTTTACTAACAGCAAGCACCAGAGCTCTGTCACTTTGCTGTAAGAGTCTCTTGTTAACTTTTTAACTTCATTGACAGGACAGGGACAACCTCCTTCTTGAGTTGATGAAAGCCATTTTGGTCACAATTGGGCATTTTGGCACTTGCGGTTAGACTTACAGGGCTCCACAGGGGGCCTGTACGCATCAGAAAAGATTATATAAATTTTCTCAAAAACCGAGCAGACAAGTTCATGCAGATCTGTTCATTCATGATTAGTGAAAACAACCACCTGACTACAACCTTGGAAGAAGTAGGTTGCTGTTTTCCAAAACAGAAAAACAGGGGCAAGATATTCTGTATGATGTGGACTGTTTTCAATACTTAACCATTCTCAAAGTCCTAATTACTGAGATTATTAGTTCAGTATTTCCTCACTCCCACCAGTGATGGTATGTGGGAATTTTATCTCCCTTTTCTCCATGCAACTTTTTACTTTTTTGCCAAGGCAAGAACCTGAGGTCAAACTTGTGGCCTCAAAATTATCTGTCTTTCAAGGCCCTCTGAAAGAGACACCTTTAAATGTGTGCTGAACTTGCTCAGAATTTGTAGAATTTGGGCATCAATAAGGCAGGTGTACAGCCATTTCTCTTCTGAAATGTAGGCAGCTTCATATTATAAAGGTTGTATCTCCTTAAACTGTGCCATAAGAATAAAGTGCCTGTAGGAACTAAAAAATACCCATCAAGCTGCTCCTCAACAGGAACATATGCCTGAGTCAATGACACTCAGTGGTAGAGGACCACTGAAGTGAACACAGATTTTTGTAGCCTGAATTACTTTAAAGCAATAAGAAATGCAGTAGAAGCTGTTGACCTCCTGGTGAATTTGTCATGGATATTTTAATGTTTGTCATCTTTATTAAAGACCTTGGAGATGTGAGATGATGTGAAGATCCCAGCTTTATTAAAGACCTTGGAGATGGGAGATGATCTCAGCTTTTGTCTGAATTGAGCAAGTGCACCAACAGAGAAGATGCTGCTTCACTGGGGAGAAAGTCTGTGGAAATGTACCCTGATCCACTGTGGTTTTTGTTCTGAAAGCCTTTAATGTTTAGGCACTCTCTTAGGAGAAAAAAAAAGAGGCATTTCCAGGGAGTCATTTATGCCACCTTAAATAGATGTGTTGGCTCTTCCATACCCATTAGCCCACAGCAAATGACAAGACATCTAATTTTCTGGTGCATGAATAGTAGACTGAAGTGAATAGAAGCCCAGGTCAAGCTCTGAGAGAACCTAGCCCAGACGGCAATTACCAAGAACTTCATATGTATCATTGAAATTTTATTATTTTTAAGTCCTGATGATAATTCCTGGGATCCTAAATGATGAGTATTCAGCACTGGCGTCTGGCAAAGCTGTGTCTGCTTATTTTTATTTCAATTACATATAAGTCAAAAATAGTCTTGTTTAATGCACAGCAAAGAGGGAGTATAAATTCCCATAATGTGAGCTTTTCAATGAGGTTTCATTTCAGTTTCCAGTTCATTTTGTAAAGTGAATATACAATAGAAGTGGACATTATAACCAAAAGTATGCTGGCTTCAGCAATGGAGAGATAAACCTCTCCTCAGATGGTGCTTTTGGTGCAGAGAAGTGTCTGTGTCAACAAAACAATCCTCAAGAATGTAAAGGACTGCTGCAAAGAGGAAGGGAATAATCAGATCGCCAAGCCTCTTGAAGATAGCACAAGAAATAATGAGCTTAAATTGCAGTAAGAAAGATTCAGGTTAAAACCCTCTTGTGATAAGAACAGCTATGCACTGCGAGACATTGCCTGGGGAGGTGGCAGCATTTCCAGCACTGAAGGCCTCAAAACCTCAAAGATAAGCATTCTGTCAGGAATGACACAGGTGCCATGGGCCAGGGATGGCACAATTTACCTCTGGAAATCCCCTCCAGCCTTTTGAGGTGATGACTTTTCTGGGTTATGCACTTTGGGATGGCCTGTGATGTGAAGCTCTGGCAGAGTTGTGCCTGTTGGAGATTTTTGTCTGTGATAGATTCTCCATGTTGATAGGTCTGGGAAGGTCTAAAGAATGATAAGTGTGTTTGGAGGAAATAAAAAGGAGCACTTTAGCATGCCTAGTTTTGGGAAAAAGCAGTTTAGGCAAATTAAATACCATGAAGTCCAAGTCTTTCAATGGACCCTCTCCTTGTTTTTCTGATTCACTCTCAGGGTACATCACTGTACAGTTTTCTTGTTGGGCACAGACATCCCTGAGCAAAAAAGTAGAAGAGTTGGAGTGTTTCATTTGCACTGTTCAGCAAAACGGGATATTTTTAAAACCTTGAGGAGAGAGAAAAAAGGATGAGCATGGGGGAAAGGCAGTGGAACGAGAAAGGAAATTGAAGTATCAGGAGCCTTTAGAGGGCAGTAAGAATCCTTGAAGGGGAAAAATAAGGGGAGAAGAAGAAGGCTGTAGTAGATGAGAGATGGAACAGGGTGTTAAAGGGGGAGCTGAAAAGAATTGTTCCAGGATTTTGGTCAACAAACCTCCAGACCACACTGAACTTCCCAGGTATTTTTTATACTTGACTGGTTTCTAATAATGCCCATGAACAGAGCTTTGGCTGATAAGCTCAGGTGAATAGTAGGAGTATGACAAATATGTTTCTACTTGGCTCCTGCCAAGATATTAGTGGAAATTTGGTGTTATCTGTCTTTTAAACTCAGGAAGGCATGATCTGCTTTTTTAGTATAAATATAAGGAGTCAGTAAAAAAAATGAAACCCAAAACCCTTGAAATGCTACCAAATACTTTTCTGTGCCATTAAATGGTTCCTCCCTGAGGAAAGAAGCTGATTCCTGGTCCCAGTATGTAAACTTATATACGTGTTCATCCATGTTTCTGTATTGTGCAGGCACCACAGCCAGGGTGCAAGTAATGGGAAGGAAGAGGTGCAGTCAATGGGATGACTCCATGTCCCCACTACTCCGGAGGCTGCTGTCACCACCACAGTCCCACTCTCAGTGATAACTTTCTTGAGAAAACTTTGACTCCCAGGCAAGCAGGTAATTTGCTCCACATGGGCAAATCATGTCTAAATTTTGCCTCTTCGCACCGCGAGGAAAACTCCCAATTTTATTTGCCAGGCGTTTCTCAAGGCAGTATCCCCTACCCTATCAAAAGATGCTCTTACATTGTTATTCATTAAACATTTGCTGCATGATAACTCCATTTTGCCATTGCATTTCAGCTATCTGTGTTTAGTTGCTCATAGTAAAATTGCTTTTACACTAATATGACTGCACAGGGCAGTTTAATATGCTGCTGCACATAAACATTTGCCTTGCCAACTGGTCCTAGTTAGTTGGTTTGAGTGGAAAACCATGGAAGAGATTTGAAGCTAGAAGGCATACAAATCTAAAGCCAGAATCTAACACAACGTTAACTCCTTTTCTGGCTTATCCATGGGTCCCCACTTCCCAAGTATGTTGCATATAACTGCTGCATTGCATTTTTAATTATGTTTGTTTTCTTCCTTGCAGTACCCATTTCTTACATTTCTTCTTCAATGTATATAGTATCCCAGCAATATCCGCATTTATAATTACAGAGGATAAAGTTATAATATTCCTGAGGCAAGACTGCATTTTAACAACTGTGCTAATGTGGAAAACAACTTGTGCAGAATAAATATGCCCTACAATTAGTGGTACGCCGACATTTTTCATGGTTACCTTTCATATAAATAAACTCAAGCTGCTGACATTTTTCCTGAGGGTTTTTATCTCTGCAGCCCCAAAACTGCAGACAGATTAGTCGTAAGTAACACTATCACCATATTAAGTTTGAAACCCCTTTATTTTTTTTTTTAATTCATCTGCTTTTGCATCTGCATAGCTTGGGGCTGGGCCAGTGGGTCTAATATTGTCTGTCTGATGAACAGTGGGCGCGTCCTGGGCTCCCCAAAGCCTATCATTTGGCTGAGGCTAACAGAAGGTGACTGGGCAAAGCCGTTTCACCTGAGGGTGGGCCAGGTCACAGGTCACTTGTAATAGCTTCTCCATACATCTCCAGACCTGTAAATGAGACCAGAGCCTGACTCACTCCACTACGCTTTCTTTGTCTCAGACGGATGCTCTAATCAAACAAATTAACTAGCCCATGATCACAGCCACTGAGCCAAATATGGTTCTGCAGAGGTTTGTCTGGAGCCCTCCAAGACCCCTCGATCATGCAGCTCTGCTTAAAAGAAAGGGCTAATGTTTTCCACCAAAGGTAATAAAAAAGATTGCAGTCACTTAGCTAAGCTGGCTTCAGAAAAAAATCCCCAGAGACACCGTGGGACATAGTTTGACACACGCAGCATGGCAAAGGGCATGTAGAAATAATGAAGGCTCTGGCTGCCCCCAGTGTGGGGGTATACACGCTATGACTCCATGGACCCAGAGCATCTCCATGAAGCCTAAATGCTACATCAGTAAGAGAGTAGGTGCGACTCAGATGGGCAAAAATCTCATGGGAATAAGGTGAGCCCAACCATAAATAACCAGGCTCATCCGGCACCAATAGAGAAAATCATGCAGGCGTGGTTTGTTTATTGTAAAAGTCAGCCTTAGGCAAAGGATTTAAAACTGATCAGCCCGCTGCCAACATATTATATTAGTCTTGTACTTATTTATTGCACAGTCCTTTAGTTTTATTTATTGACTGTCATTTCCTACTGTACTGCAGGCAGTGCTGTCACTGTATTTTCTTAAAACTTTCACAATAAATTTGTAAACATTAAAAAAATCCCAGCCATCCCATATTTTTATCCTGTGTTTTCCAGATATTTTGGCTTTTGTAGAAGTGATGTCCAAGTTGTTTACCTGATTCTGACTCAAAGAAAAAAAACCAAACCACCATCCTAAGTACTTTCTAGTTTCAGATGTTTTGTGTGATAGTAAAAGAGAAAGAAACCAGTTTTGACTGAGAGAATGAGCTACTGCAAACAATCTGTTGCTAATATAGTCTAATTGCTAGTGATATTTTGAGAAAACAATTAAATCGGAAGTGGGGTTACTTTGGTGTTTATTGTCTGTGACAGCTTCTTTTTAAACAGGCTCAAGGGCTGCCGAACTGAGGCTGGGATGATGTGTGAATAATACTTATCATCAATACAAAGCCAGCCAGCAAAGGAGGGAATTGCAAAATGGTCAAACTCACCAGTTAGACATGTCAGGATGGATCAGGAGCTGTTACATGGTCAACATGGTCACAGGTAGCTTCTTCCACTTACCTGTATTTGCAACCTGCAGCATCAACGTCCTTTTACTGCCCTAGGAACTGGGGGGAAGATACTTAGGTGCCTCCTGGGTTTGAGCGAAAAGTCAGTATAAATTTAGTTGTTGGAGGGAAAGGTGCCATATACTGGAAGAAATACATTTGAACTGTCAGTCTAACAGCTCAAGGGAAAAGTCTGGGCAAAATTCCTGTGGATTTTCCCACGTCCAGGTTTTCACTGATGGTTGTCACTGTGATTAGCTCAAGGTGTAAACAGACATGCCCTCTGCAAGCAGATGTGCTAAAAGAAGAGGTTGTCACCCACCACCAGGCCTCCCACTTCTTTAACACCTCTTCTGGAAAACATCCCCTCTCCCCTCCCACCAGCAAAGCTGCTCACCTGGGTCCATCCAGTCCCATTTTGAACACCTCAGGCAATGCTCAAAAAACTTCGGCTGAGATGTTGCCTGTGCAACCTCCACCTGAAGGGCTGCAGTCATCACAAAGAAGTTGAAAGGGCATAAAACAGCTGCCTTGAGGCTACCAAAATGGCTTTGTATAAGTCAGTGATATGGTTGGGTCTGCAGCATTTAATTGAGTTCTTGTCATGCCATCACATACAAGCTACCACAGAAATGGCATTAAAAAGAGATAGTAATTCTCAGTTCAAAGAAACCAGATCTTTGGAAATATCAATGGTTCAGTTACTGAACTTGGTGCCACTGGAAGTGGTCATCACCAGCCCCAGCCGACACCACCCTTGCCTTCAGCAAGTGCTGAGGGTGTGTTGTTGCTCCTCAGTGTCAAGAAGTCCAGGCGTGGCAGAGAGGACTATTCAACCCCATCTCCATATTGGTTGGTGAGCTGCAGAGTTTGCATTTATAAGCTTTTTTATTGTGGCAGTAAGTCTAGGAACCACTTCTTTATATGTCCTATGAGAACACTAGTGCTCAAAATATCTTCCAGCTTCAGAAGCTGGAAATTTAGGAAAAGCATCAGCTGCCATCTAAGTGGGAACAAAATCAGATGAAAAGTTTTGACAGTGAGAGACAGTGTCTCAGGAGCTCTCTCATTTTTGTCCTCTCTGCAGAAGTGCTTGCATCAAGACCTTAAAACCCCTCTGAAAAAGCTGTTTGTGTGAGAGCAGATGGTATGTCATTGTCTTTTGCTACTGATCTTGAATTATCAGTCTTTATAATGAAAATGCCAATTCAGCCTTGACTATTCTGCTATAATTCTACCAGGACCACTATAATGCACACGCCATATATACTGAATATTTATTATGGTACTGTGCATATTATTTATTGTATATGCAGCATATTTTGTAGGTGAAAAATGATACCTTATCTAAGTCAATGAGCATAACCCAGAAAAATATGGCAGAGTAATCATGTGATTCACAATTGACATCTGCTCTCCAAAGACTTGGATAGAATCTGAATTTTTAGTATGCACTGGAAATGCTTTTCTGTTTGCTGGTCTGGGTATAACCATGCCACTGCTCTCTCCAGCAGATCCATCAGTCTTCTGTATTTCCGTAATTCCCTGGGTGCATAGAAAAGCTGGGCCGGGCACATGCTGAAAATATTTCAAGAAGTTCCTAAAAAGTGCTGATGTTTTTCAGTGTCCAGAAATAAGAAAGGGAAGCAGGTTTTTTCTGTTCAAATACTAATGAAGACCAGCCTGTGCTCATCCTCAAGATTTTCACAGATTCACAGTGGGATTTTATGTGTACACATGCATTCATGTGTACACATAAGTCTATCTTCTGCTGCAATGTCTGTTGGATATCTGTCTCTTGGATATCACCACACACCCTGGATGTGGCCAGACCAGTGAAAACTCTGCAGCCTCACCCCTCTTCAGCACTGACTCTTTGGTTCAATCCTAGTGTAAACTCCCATTTAATTAATGTGCTTTTTCTGGAACAGCATACAACTTCCTTGCATGTAGTTGAGACAACGTGGTCAAATTGCTGAGAAAAGAGGATTCCGGGTGTGATGGTCAATGGTTTTTGTCACTTTTTTGTCACTGCTCCTTCCTTCCAGTCATGAGAAGCTCATGGGGCAGTGGGTGATCTGGCTGCATTCAGGTCCTTTTAATAGATTGTCTCATCAGCCTAATTATTAACCAGATTTCCAGACTTAATGTATCAATGGATTACACAGGCATCAGTGAACAACTCCCCAGAGGAGAGGATTTAGAAAAATCCACAGAAATTACATATTAGGTAAAGTCATATCTGATCTACAGGGACTTGACTGAGTTTATGGAGAATAGAATGGCAGTGAAGCTGGAATTTGAGAAGTGGAGTTGTGTGAAGCCCCTCACAAGCATCACAGCTTAGGAAGTTTTCCTTTTGCCATTTTAATTTTTCCCACTTTTGTGGATTCTTTAGTGTCTGCTACTGCAGCTGGGAGAAATCTAGTGGTGTCCCATCCCTTTGCAGCCTGGCTGCGATATGGCATCCTTACACTTGTGGGAGGGAGGGTGAGGAGGGTGAGGAGAGGATGAGGAAGGGTTTAGCAGAATAAACAACAAGGGAGACGTAGCAAGAGTTTTTGAACAAGCGTCCAAATCACATTATTGATAGCATCTAGAGATCAGCCCACGTCTTTATTGGTGCTGCTCTCGCTGCAGGAACGTGGCCAAGTTTGTCTCAGCGTTTGAGCAAGTCTTCCTTGTCAATGACTTTTTTTCATTTGGATAGATTATGCTCTGTTCGTAGCACATTTAAAAACAATAGCTGAATAGAACAGAGGCTTCACCACTTTGATATGCAAAAGACAACAAATTTTATGTATATATGAGGGGGAGTTAATCCTGCTCTCACTGAAGCCTTTTGGAAGATTCCCAGTGACTTTGCAGAGACTTTGAATTATGGCCAGCTTTTGCTTTTTTTTTTTTCCTTCTTGTCTTGCAAGATGTCAGGAATAAATATTTTAATTCAAAATGGCACTGTAGTGCCTTGCAGTGCTGCAGGCCGGGACCCTGTCCCCAACAGCCTCCGGCACTTCTCCCAGCAGAGAGGCAGGCATCTGGAGTGCGGCCCTTCGGCAGGCACAGCCACACCGGGGAGGTGCCAAAACATTGCAGAGAAAGGCCATCATCAGCCAGCAGACAGGCTGCTTTATGCATTTGAAACTCACAAAAAATACATGTAGTTCAGTTGGCTCAGTGAACTGCTGAGGAACCTGCATGCTGTTTGCAATGTGCCTGCTATGGAATAAGACACAAAAAGTAATTTTACAGATAATTTAAAAATATTTCAGGTTCTCTGGGTATACTAGATCAATGGCAATAAGGCCAGCAATCAGTGCTTTATGCCAAATAACCAAATCTGGTTTGGTTATGCTGCCCTTGCCCCAGGAGAAGTTGGCAGCCAGGCACAGAGAACGATGGCTTTACTGAGAGCAGGAAAAGAATATGGCTTCTAAAAAGTGGCTGCAAAAAAAAAAAAAAAACCAAACAAAAACCACCTCTTTAAAAATTTGTTGAATTTTAATGGAGGCAGCTAACAATGTGTAAGAGGGAGAATGCTGTTATGTCGCAGTGGACTTGCTTTCATGTCTAGCCTGGGAGCTATTGTGAAGGCTCATGGTCTCTATCATGGGACTCAGTGTGCCTCGGAACAGTGCTCAAGTAGTCAGTCATTTTATAGACCCAGCATGTGCCCATACATATGGATAGGTAGAAACATGCACGTACATTTATATGTCTGTGTAAATCTGTATATACATATATGCATATATATATACATGTATGTTTATAGACACACTGCATATTATTAAATATACATGCTATACCTTTGTATGCATGCATACATATGTATATATGCCTAGGCTTCTATGCATTTTTATGAGAAAAACAAAATATAAAAAAGAAAACAACTAAATGTAGATAACTAACAAAAGATAATAAATATACATATTTAAATACATCTTGAGCTTTGCATGTATAGAAATGCATGGGTGAAACAGTTTCATGGATATTTTACCTTTTCACATAATAAAGGATAAACCAGATTACAGAGTGTTCATAGTGGAAAATTGCTACAAAGTGAATCAGAGAAACCAAGTTATTCTCCTCACATATGGGTCAATATAAAGAGAGTGTGTCACTCATGTTGTGACCAGCCTCCCCAAGAGTAGTTCTACAAATGGTACTTGGAAATGCTCTTAGAGAGATGGTATTTGTCTTTGAAAAGTGTCTGGGCTGCCTTGGTGGGGTGGTGCAGCCAGCCCCTGACACCTCTAGCACGACTCAGATTGCAGCTCTCCAACAGCAAATGTGGTTTCAACATGTGAACATCAGCTGTAAGTACGTTTGGAAGTTCAAAAACTAATAATTGCTTCCTAAAGGTCCTACCTCCTAAATGCTTCTACTCCACCTATTATCACATCATTTAAGCATCCTAGAACGGTACTAGGAAACATCAGTCTCTGGCCAACAGAATCTGAAGTGCATTTTCTCGGTGTAGCGTTAAATTTTTTCCCAGGGATACTTAGTCTTGATGACTGTATTCAAGGTAAAGCAGAAAGAGATTGCCTTCTCCTGCCAAGAGGAGTAGAGCAATATTTTTCTTGATTTCAGATGGCAATCGTTGGCATGCTACATGGAGTGGCTCGTACCCTGCTTATGCAAATTCTATTCAAGAAAGGAAACATGATACTGGGTGGAAAAATCATAATGCAAAAATTGATAGCGTTTCTGAAAGTCAAAAAAGCATCTCTGACTTCACTGTGTCACCTGGCTAATGCTGAAAGCTAATGCTAGGCCTGATTTTCACAGGGTTAAACCCAAACCACAAGACATAGCTGATGCAAGCAAGTCACAGTGATAGTCAGGCAGTCAGTTTTGACAAAGTTCAGCTTAGACAGATTCTCCATACAGTCCCTGCTCTCAAAAAAAATGAAAAGTAGACATTACTTCAATATCTTACTGGCTCAAAAAAAAGAAAAAAATAAGGAGCTGCTTGTTAGTAGGGACAAAAATTGGTTTGGGCTTCTCAGGAAGCAGCATGATTCTCCTCCTCTGTGGTACTCAGTTCCTCCAGCACATACCCACAGGTGCGGTGAACTGTGAGGTCTCAATTGTGGGAATTCCTTCACCAGAGGAGCTCTCCTGGGCACAGGAAATTTTCCTTTTCTCCTCAGTTCCTGGCGTTTGAGGTCTTAATTTGTCAAGCCTTGCTTTTGAGCAGGAGAATAGCACAGTTCTTTGAGAGTGATGTGGGATGCCCATCCCTGTAGACAGAACTGGAGAGGGATCAGTAGGCCATTTCCCAATGCTTTTCAGATGCCCTCATTGAACAAGGGGGTGGTGAAGATTTCAGAAATGCCAACAGTGAAGGAAAGAAAGAATGAAGGAAAAAGCATAGTCACATCTGCAGCTGATTTAATCATATAAATAAATAGTAGGTTTTTCTGGCACTGCTAGCACAAATAATTAAATGGTGTATTTAGGTTCTAGGACACCAAAGTACAGAGGGATATGACAGAGAGTGACATGTATGTATTTCTCCCAAATCATATGTTTATCTTTTTTTCTCCTCTATGCAATTAAAAGTTCATTAATAACCATATGTCTAAAATAAAAGCTGGGCAGCAGGGTTGGACTGGGCCATGCATCGGAATGTGTGCACAGGGAGCTGGGGGCTGCTGTGCCTGGACTGAGACCGAGGCTCTGGTTTTATTTAGGGCCACGCCTCAGCAGTTTTAAGACAACACAATGCAATTACTCTGACCACAAAATGTTCTGCTAGAGCATTCTAATGTTCTGCTAGGTCCTCGATGCTACCAGGAAGGGAGATACTGGGAGCAGGCCAGCCTTGCCAAAGCCTCTGCGATGGGACTGTCAGCAGTCATCTCGCTTCTCAGACAGCCCCAAGATGTTAAGGTGAGTTTAACTCCAAATATACATGCCAGACCCAGGAATAAATTTCCTGTAGCTACCTGCTTTTTTTCTATGTAGGTGTACAGCTGAGGATGTGTGAGAACAGATGCTGGCATCCAGGGTTGAAAAATATCCTTTCCTTATCTTAAAAAATCTTTGCCAGCGCTGGGAATCTGCTGCCTCTGTTCAGGTGAAGCTCCCTTGGCAGTTTTTCTTAGGAGCAATGAAGACACCAAGCCTTATATGGACTCCATTATTATTTTGTTTTATTGTGTCGTCATTTTATGAGAAACTTGTAGCCCACAGGAAGCAGGAAGGTGCTACCAACTAAACCAGGGTGGGGAGCAGAGGAGGCACGTCGAGGCTGCCTGGTATCAGGGAATGATTTCATCCAGAGCCCTATTGTGGCAGGGAAACAATTCCCATTTACCAACAGTCCCACTATTGTGCTGCTGGTGCCAGAGGACATCTGTGGCTGAGAGTTGCACAATTGCCAGTGTGATCCCTGCCAGAGCACTTGGCTCCATGGAGCTGGGACAGCAGGCAGGCCTCAGCAGGGCATGTGGGTACCAATAGATCTTGGTGAGGCAACCTGAACCTGGCCAAACAGCCACAGGCTGTCAGAATTTTGCTTTGAGAATCAGAGATCCATGCTGATACACCCCCTACTACTTGCTTCCCTGCCCTCTTACATCAATTTGGGGGTCCTTGGGCCAATCAAATGTGTGACCAAACAAGCAGCGTTGTAGCTACTGTGTGGGGTCCAAGCAAGAGAAGGGTGAGCCAGGTCATACAATCCTTTTATTATTTTCAAAGCTGGACTCCATGTAGGTAATGTTAACAGCAAATCAAAGCGGGATTTGTGAGTTAAGGTGACAAGTGGTGTTGAAGTGTTTCAATCTCTTTATCTCTTTCCCAGACTTCTTCATCCAGAATTTAGATCATCTAAATGCAAACCCATGTCCCTCTGGCCTCTTCTTCTTCTTTCAGGTAATTTTCTTTTAAAATGGACATTGAATTTTAACCTGTCGAGTAGGGATGGAGCGGCTTTGAATGGAATGAAAGAGACATAGTGTTAATCTGATTTGCACATCCAAATTCCACTACTAACACCTCTGAACTGAACCTTCAAAACCCTCCAAGCCAGAAACACTGTATGTGTGGACAAGGAATCCACACTAAGTGATTATCCATGAATGGGCACAAAGTCTCAGATAGTCAGAGAAGTTTGGAGGGTCAAAAGCTCCTTGGTGGCTTTCTAGACAGCACCCAGCACAGCTACACGTTGTCTGTGGGGCTGTGGCAGCTAGCTGTGGCTGAGAGGTCTAGGCTGGGTTTTAAGGGATACGTAGGCATAACTTTTAGTTTTACAGATGTGTCCATGCTCGTGGCTCATGCAGCTACATGAGCTAATTTTCATGAAGTGTTTTGGGGATTGCCAGCAATGCAGATTCTGCATAGAACAAGCTATGGCAGAGATCTAGGATTTATCTGCATCTCAGGAGGGTTTCATTGCATGCGCTGAGTTCCAACAGCTCTGCCTACCCAGGCTTGAAGCTACTGCAGGTCTGTCTCTGACTGTACAGCAGTAACATTCTCCAATTCCGTCAGCACACAGATCTGGTTGTTTGTTATCTTCCACCTTCTTCAACTAGCCTGTGCTCACATGGGGGCATCCCTTGGGGTTATTGGATTACTGGTCCCACCTCAAAAGTCAGTGCTGGAAGATAAGAAATGATCTGATTTTTCACATCTTCTTTGAAAACTTGGAAACAGAGCTACACACAAACTCAGCTGGGCTGCAGCAATACTAACCAACCCCTTAGGAATGCTCTGCATGAAAAGAGCCTGGGACAACCCTGAGAGAATAAAATTGTTTTAATTTACTTCCCTGTATGCTGTGTGTTCATGAAGCAGGAACTGGGAGCAGCCTCCAAGCCTAATTGTTGTTTCTCCGTAAGGGCATTTATAGAAGCATCTGAGTGGAGGGACACATACTCCTGTGATGTGATGTCAGAATTTCTACAAAACCATGTAATTTGTGCATGTGTGCAACCTTATATTTTGTTTTGGGGTTGGATTTTTTTAAATTTTCTGTCATAGGCTTCTGGCAGATAAAATACTACTCCCTCAGCCTGTTATGAGTGTACACTGAGCCATTCCCAGCCAATTGGAACTTTTCCACAAGATGGTACTTAGCACAGTCTGTAATTGAAAGAGAGCATGGATGCTCTTGGGGAAGGCAAACATCAGCCAAAAAACCAGGCCGAGATAGTCAAAGATATTTAGTATACAAATAAGAAGATGTTTCATAAATATCTTATAAAACTGTAATTCACTTCCCAATATTTCAGCAGATTATCTTAATGCAAACAGCAGATGTATTTTGGAATGAGACAAATGTTTAGCAAAATTGAAGTTATTCATGTGCAGTCACACAGGGAATATTTGCATGATATTTTACTAATTGCTCTAAAATCTGAATTGTAGCAAATAAACAAATGGGAACAAAAATAAACCACCAGAAAGATTAGCCCCAGGCCTCGCTTTTTAAATTCTCTGAGTCTTACTTCAACAGTTCAACCTCTTTTCTCTGGTGTCCTGGGGTTCTTCCCCAGAAGAAAATTCTTCTTCTCCTCATCATTCTTCTCAGGCCTGTTACCTTTTTGCAGACTCTTGTTTTTCCCTGATGGCATTTCTTCTGAGAGGGATCTGATTTTCTTCCTCCCTCAGAGTCCAAGACCCTCCCCTGGTCCACAGTTCTGCCTGCTCCTGTTTCTTATTGCTTGACTGGAGTCACCAAGGATAATTCCCAATGGTCAAATTTTCATCATCATTTTGGGGAAGTACTTCGCTATTGTACTGAGCTCAGGCATTGCCCCAAAATAGGATTAGCCATAGAGAAAAACCAACACAAAAGGAGCAGATGCTTTTATAGTGGCCAGGAATTTAGACTTTGGTTACTTTAACCTTCTCTTACAAGTTTCAAGTTACAGTAGCAAGGATCAAGTTGTAGTTTCTGATTGTTATGACATTATTTTTTGTCAGGTCTATTTATTTGCTCTCACGGAAAAGAGAATGTATTTCAAGATGTCAAAATATTGTAAAAGGACCTTTAGGTGAGGTAAGAAAAATGTATGTATATCTAAATGTTGATGCACAATAGATGGTTCCATGCTTGTATATGTTTCATCCACCCAAAGGAATGCTGAAGGTACAAAAAATCAAGCAGTAAGAATTTAGCAGAGGTCAGAATTGAAACTGCTATGTCTTACATAGAAATCACATTGACTGCAGCAGGAGCAAGTAGGCTGCAGTGTTGGAAACAGAAGTCCTTGGTTTCACACTACAGCTGTGTTTTACCCAAGGTGTTGCAGTTTCTTACAACAGTGAGTGTCTCTTATCACTCTTCTGTGCAGCCATGTAGGTGTGTGGGAAATGCACCTCTTACACATGACTTCTATGGCAAAGGGAATTTTTTATCCTCTGAGTCTTTAAGATAAAAAATCTCTTTGTAAGTCACGTCCCTAACACTAAAAATTCACCCTGTTCCATTCTGGATTCCGGAGGAGAGTCTGGGAGCCTTGGAGGGAGTCCAGCCTCATGTGGGGTGGACACCTTCTCTTAGCTCACATAACAAGCATTTTTAGGACCCTGCTCTTCACGCTGGCCAGTATTTTCATTTTAACCTTCATTTTCCTTACAGTTGTGAGGTGCAGGTGGATGGGGATGTTGAACTAAATGCACTAGGCGCATTTTAGGTGCTAAAAAATAATTTAGGTTGTACATCTCAGTTAGTACTCTGAAGTTTTGTTAAAGTACTTCTGTAGGGTGAGTTGGTAATTCTCCTGTAACTGATATTTTATTTTTTTATTTGGAACAAAAAATTAATACAACATTTTATGGGTATATTATCTGAATAAATAGGAAAGACAAAGGAAGAACAGGGCATTATTGTCACTATTCTTTTTTCTTTAAAAGAGGAGGTTTCTATTCATGAAGTTTACACTTCGAACTCATTAAAGTCTGTAGCCTCTCCCATCCGCAGGTCGTTGCAGGAATAAGTGAAAAGGAAATGTTTTATTTTAACAGACTCAAACAAAGTACATGAAACACACACTTGCCACTGCATAACATTCCTGAACTTAAATCACAGAACCAAGCAAAACCTTTTTTTCCTGCCTCTGTTTTTTACTTCATTGAAAAGAGCTCAAAGTATAATATTCTTTCAGGAAGCCTAAATTGTATTACTGGAAGTAATAGCAATCTCCTAAACAAAATCCAATGGGACTCATGCCACTCTGCTTTCTGAAAAGCTGCATTCAACCACATGCAGCATTGCCTCTTTCCTGAACACTACTCTTGTGGTTGTGTGCAGGAAGTTCAGTGTACAGGAAGCTTTGGATGATGCCAAAGCAGCTGGATATTTTTGCACTGGGGTCTTCCAGGTGTTTCAGCCTTTATGGCAGTCCAGAGTCTTGGGAGAAGCTGTGAGAGTCCTGCCCGTCCATCCTAACTGTGGTCCTGCTTCTCACTGTTTAATATGCGTGTGTAACTTCCATGAATGTTATGTACATGCATAAAGAGAGAAATAGATGCATTTATCTTGGCTCCAGACAAGCGGCATCTCCCCAGGGATCTACTTTGGAGGTTATTGAGGAGACAACAGCAAAGGGGAGTGGGCTGCACCCTTCTACATATGTGTTGTAGAAATTATTGGTGTGTTGCTGATGCTTATGGTGAACAAATAATTTATTTCTGGGCTAAGAAACATTCCAATGTAAATACTCAACTGGCAGCTAGCTGGAAGTTTGCCACTTGAAGTTAAAAGGCCCGTGACCAATAGTGTCAAATTAACATTTCCAAGTTGGACAGTGTACAAATGGTGTTCTTGGACCGAAATAGAAATAGATGAAAGTGGTCTATTGCAGTGCAAATAACAAACTGGCAACCAGCTGGTCATTGGAAAGAGACTATACTATGGGAATATGCTTTCTGCAGAAATACTTTATTTTGCAGATAAGTATCAACAATGGGAAGATGAGGCTTGTTTAACAAGAACCATATGGTCTTATCCTGCTTTTATTTCACTGAATGGCAAAGCCCGGATTGTATTTTGTAGGTGCAGAATAGGGATTACTGCTAATAAACAAGAAGTACAGTAAGCTGTTGATACATTGTTGCCCTTCAAGAGTTATAAACAGGTTATTTTTAATGCAACGCTGATATTTCAGGAGACTGAAAGGAAGCAGAATTGAAGGCACTTGCTGAAAAACAAAATTTTCTTCTGAGAAAATAAGCCAAGACAAAGAACCATTCAAGACAAAGTTATCAAACTGTGTGAAATCAATACAGTAATATTTCCAAACTGATAAGTGGAGAAGTAGTAGACGGGTTCATTCAAAAGAAAAAGCAGTTTGAATTTTTGAGGAGACAAAACAATAGCCTGTAAAAAGAAACTTATGAGCAAATGCAGAATAAAGCAGAGACTTTGCTGAGGTTTAAGTTAACTACACAATTTAGTCTATTAGCAATGCAATTAAACATAACAGAATTTAGCATTGCAGTTTTGGCATAGTCACAAGATTGTCTTGCGCTACAGAAAGAGAAGGAAAGAAAAGGAAAAGGAAAAGGAAAAGGAAAAGGAAAAGGAAAAGGAAAAGGAAAAGGAAAAGGAAAAGGAAAAGGAAAAGGAAAAGGAAAAGGAAAAGGAAAAGGAAAAGGAAAAGGAAAAGGAAAAGGAAAAGGAAACCCAAGGGAATTGCAGCCTCAGTGGAAAATTTTGTTTCGGGAACTTTTCAAGGATGTAAAATATTGTCTAGAATTGTTTACTTTTTTGGGTAGGAAGTAAAAAATAAGTCAAGTAAAAGTGGAAATGGCATTCTTACCACAGCTAGAAGGTTGCAGTAAAATCAATAAAAGGCAGCATTGCAAACCTATTTTTAAACTGGTTATGTTTTGCTGCTGGTTTGTTTTTTTGGTTTTGGTTTTTTTTACAGTGGTCGAGGTTTTTATTTTGGTCTCAAAAAGACAGCAAGTAGGAAATTACTAATTATCAAGAAAATATGAAGATTTGCATATGAAAAATATGGATCATGCATGCAGAGATTCACATCTCCCTTTGGGCATAAGTACTCAATCCCATTGATTTACATGTGTCTGAATACAGCCTATAACAATCAAGGATATCAAAATTTTGTTAGGCTACATGTTGAAATACATCATATTACTAACTCTGCTGGTTTTGCCTACAAACTTCCTTTTTCTCCTCTTCTTGCTTTAAAGTATAGCAAATAGTGGAAGCATAAAGAAATAATAGAGAACCCGAAGCATGTGAAGATTCAGATGTTTGGTTTGACTAACTTAGTTAATCTCCACTTTCAACTTTGACCACCCCTTCCCTAGGACTCCCTTGTCTTTAAACTGATGTCAAAACAGCCATAAACAATTTCTGTGGGTTTTTTGGGCTCCTGAGCCTGCCTCAACCCCTCCACCTGAGAAACGTCACATCCCCAGCAAAAATTACTGTAATTAGAAATACTTTCAAGGCGCCCCAATAATGAGGGTGATCCCACACTATTTCTTTGTGATGGAAGTACATGACAAGGGTGGTCCTCATCCAAAGCTCTTGAAAGGGCTGGGATGTTTTCCTGCATGACTTGGCAAGTTGTTTACATGTGGGCCCTGCTGGAGCAGGACTTCAGATGCCAACACTTTCAGGATTCAGTTTTTCCAAGTTACCAGCAGCTCTCTAATAACTGGGAATGAAACAGAATTTAGGTTCAGTGTCCATTTAAAGAACCAGCAGTAACTTGGCAATGTTACCAATAAATAAACACCCGTGCTTGCCTAAAGAGTGGAACTGCACCACCCCACTGTCCAGCTCCCTAAAGCTGAGCAGGATCCTCTGATCTTATCTCTCCCTTGCTTTTCTTTTCCCCAAGCAGCGGGGATAGCTGAAGAAGCTCGTCATCATTTTATTGCTGTTTCTAATAAACACATATGGTGATGCCTATAACAAGAACAACAAGTAGTTGCTATTGTTCAGCACACGGCCATATGTGGGCTATCCAGTGGCTCGGCAGCTGCATCGTGAGTGCTCAGGAATGTTGATAGCCCAGAGAGAAAGGAATGATTTTTAAGGGCTCTGAGCCTCACAAATAGTGTGTCTGCTTTACATACTGCTGTTGCTAAAACAACTTCTGACCATGGAGTGCCAAAAGCATAGATGTGGTGTTAGTCACCACAAAGGTTTATAAGGTGATTAAATTGTTAGTAATTGCAATGCAGACTGAGAAATTAGCTGGTAGCTAATTGAAGGGAGCTTTGCAAAAGAAAAAAGCCCAAATAAATATTTCTACAAATATTTTATGTGTGTATATATATATATATATATATATATATATATATGCATCTGTATGTGTGTATTTATACACATAGCACCATTTTTTTTTAGATCAGAAACTCAAGCACTTGCATATCTAGTTCTTCACATAACAAAAACTTTGACCGAAACACTAATCCACATTTCTTTTATCCCATTGGTTGAAAGGCATGCAATTTGCTAATAGTTTTTTCTCCATTAACTACATTTCCTCTGGCCTCATCTGGCTCTGCTTAGGACGGATAATCAAGACTTCTGTGATGCAGAGGCATCCCAAGCATGGTGGTTGGGATACCTCATGTACAAATGTGTTTCTAACACTCGTATTTTCCTGATGCCATATCTAAACACCAACCTGACTGAAAATGAACAGCTCATCTGCACATCTTCATTTTTTCCATCTGTGTGTTTGAGAGGAAAGAGAGACTGTGACCAAGAGAAAAGAGAAATAAGGCTTGATATCAGGCAACAATTTTGTGAAATTTGGACAAACACAATCAGGCAACCAGTGCTTAATTGAAGCCCCTGAATAATTTAACTGACTTTATGTGCGTGTGTGTGTGTCTGCGAGAGAGAGAGAGAAAAAGAGATGCTGAGTATCTACTGTAAATAAAAAGAGAGAGAGAAAATTGCAAAGGATCCAAAAATCAGCTGCTTGTGTATGTTTCCAACCAGGGATTTTAAAACTCTGATCTAAATATCACAGCGCAAATTATTTTGGTCAGTATTTCTAACACATGGCAGGAAGTCTCAGTCTTGTACTTCTTTTGCATATGTACACACCATCTTTGTGGCACACAAATTATCTGTATAATGGGACATGATTTGAGTAACCCATAATGCCCCAGGAAGAACCACATCCAGGCATTCACTGAAACCATAGACCAACAAAGACTGCAAACTCCACAACTGTTTTTGCCTGATAAATGAAACCACAAACATTTGCATCTTAGATTCCCCAACAAAAAGTAAATATTCTGGATGATGTACTTTTCAATACCACATATAGTGGCATGAAAAAAAACAGAGGTAAAAAAATTAACTTCTGCTTACTGTATCTTAAGGAATTTTTTCCAATGGGTGAAGCTGAATTGACCACACTGATTTCCCTTGAAATAACAAAGGGCCATATTTTCCCCACGACAGGTGTACGTGGCTCTTGGTTCCTCTTGGAAATAGTGGCAGAACTTAAAAAAAAAAAACCCCTGCAGCAAGGCCAGATTTTCAGAGGTCCCTGGCATCCCCCAGTTCCTGTTGATTTTTAAGCAACATGCAGATTGAGGTTTTGCTCATTCCTCAGCTGAAACTTTCAAAACTCGTGATTTTTCATGAGTCAGTGTTTTATGTAAGCCTAGCTTGCATTTCTCCAAACCCCTCCCAAGCTCAGAGTGCTCCCACAGCCAACCTCAAATTCTTCATCTCTGCAGCTGGCAACTTCAACCCTCTGATGGTGGTACAATAGACCCC
Organism: Motacilla alba alba; assembly: GCF_015832195.1. Taxonomy (NCBI): domain Eukaryota; kingdom Metazoa; phylum Chordata; class Aves; order Passeriformes; family Motacillidae; genus Motacilla; species Motacilla alba. The sequence continues at coordinate 97,750,736 of NC_052018.1, forward strand.
TCTGTGCTGCTCCTGGAGGGTTTTGGGGCTCCAGTGGGCCTCTTCTGGTGCTATGGGGACAGAGGCTGGGTTTGTTTAGCTGACTTTTTAATTGCCTGAGACAACATCAGTTTTATCTATGGCCCTGCCAAAAGAAAAGCCAAAAGAAAAAATTTCTCATGTAAAAGTGGAGGAAGAGAAGGCACTGATTTGGTGGATCCCACTTGCTGTTTGCTTTCTGCAGGCACTTTGGATAGTGACTTCAGTTCACTCCCTGGTATACTGCTTCACCCTGAAAGCAGCATGGTAAAGTCAGGTGCCTAAACACACTGGAGAGACGGCTCTTCAGACCATAAGTATTTTTTAATCATTATCTGTAGATACACCAAAATATATAAAACCAAATAAAAAGAGTGGGAGAAGGTGAGAAGCTAAATTACATTTTTAATTCCTATTTTAAGTTGATTTTCCCTTGAAAGGCGGAAAATATCAACACGTGATTCTTCTCCTGGCAGCTTCCCATGTCCATTTTTGGGGGCAACTCATTGCTGGTGGGAAAAACCCTTCCCAACCTCAGTGTCAGCACAATTCTCTCATCTCTCAGAGCAGACAGGAACCCTCCTGCTATTCACAGGAAGAGGGATGCCTATTTCGGTTGGTCAGCCCACCCCCACCAGAGCCAGACAGGAGTCGGTGAAAAGCTTTTATGCTCCTGATTCACAAATTCTTCCTCCTCAGTGTTGGAGGGGGAAAGTGCCAAATTCCACTTGGCCAACACCTAACTCCTCTCTCCCTAAATGTAGCAGAAAGCACAAAATGGTTCTTTTTTCCTACAAAAACAAAGCCCCAGTTTACTGGAGTGGGAGCTTGTGGACACTGAGCTGGAGCCACTGCTTTATTGGAAATGTTTGAGGATGTGGCAGAGTAAAGCATGAGGAAACCAGGCCAGTCAATGCAGTGCAGTGGGAAGCGGGTGGAATAGCTGGAGAAGCCGTGGAGAGAGCTTGGGCTCCCCTCAGTACTTGAAGTGAGGCCATTCATACCACAGTGTATCTCTGCTTGCTGTTTGAAATGTACCCAGTGCATTCAAATCAATGAAACAAGGAACAGAGAAGCACATTTTGGTGTACCTGCCCAGGTACTGCTGGCTTCTTTTCTGTGCAAATGACTGATTTGCATGTCATGTGACAGGAGTACCTCAAATTTAGTCCCTAGGAAAAAAAATATAAGAAAGAAAGAAGATTTTTTGAAAATCAAAGCAGAACAAAACAAACAGCAACCAAAAAAAAAATCCTGAACAATTTCCTAAAATAAATGTTATTCTTTTGCCTTTCCATGTTGAATCCTATGACTGTGTGTACAAATATTCACAGGCAAAAACACTGCCTGGTGATAAAATAGTCCTACATAAGCAATTCTTTACTATATTGAGAGAAACCATGGAGAAATGTGAAGATCAGGATCAGGCAAGGGGGATCATGTGCCAGCTCGCTCCACTAACCTACTTAGAGGCAGCTTGGTAGCAGCAGAACAGCCAGCCATCTGATGCTTTGGATGCTGTGACTGTGGGCTGGCACTGAGCAGACCTCAGGTATTGAAAAACTCTCTAGAAAAAGGACGGGATATTTCTTATCCTTGTTATTGCAGAAATTTTAAATACATGTCTGTAGGGTCATGGCCAAGTTTTGCAGTTGCAGTGATTGTAAAACATGAGGAACGTGTGCCACAATATTGGGATTTGTCTCTTATTCCTTATCAACCCCTCAAACCAGCACCTTTCTGAAGATGAGAGCACTGACACCTACATTCCTCCAGGAAAGGAGGAAATTTATGCAAACATTTTTTCACCCACCTATGTTAGTTTGTCTCATAAAGGTTATATTACTTCCATACATGTGTGTCTGGTCATACCAATAGGTTAATATTCCAGTGCTGGGCTTTGTGCTCAGGAAGGAGCTAATGGGATGACCATAGGTTTTCCTGGAAAACTTTGATTAAATCCTTTTGCAGCTTTCTATGCCTATAGCCTGCTTTTTTTTTTTAAAGAGAACAAAACAAATGAAAACACAATGTGGCTGTTTCTTCATGCTGGTACTTTCTTCAAACTTTCTACTGAGGATTTCCAACAGCATTTGTCATGACATGGTAAGGGCTCTGAATGAAATTATTGATGGTAGCTAGAGGAAAAAAAAAAGGAAAAAATGAATGAAAACCCTTGAGACAAAAGGTATGTCATGAACTTCCCCAAGTTATTTGTAAATATTTCTGCTAGTATCAATAAATCCCTCAAATTTCAAGATAGGCTACATTACTTACGGGATGGCATTATGCATTTAAAGGTTGCTGAAAGTTATATCTGTGATCAGTCATGTTTGAATTGCACATTCACATGAAATATTTGTTTTTTAAATACTTAGGCATGCAGGCGAGCAGCAATAGCCTCCACAATGTTTTAATAGGCTTTTATTAGTTTGTACTTTCCTTGTTATCTTGTTTTACAATATGTGCATTCAATGTGTTTGTGTCTGTGCTCTTCATGCACACATTGCAGGATGCCAAAACATCCTTCTGCTTCCTTGTTTCCAACCACTTAGTCAGGCACTTGAACGCCTTCCAAATCTTGTTAAAAACCAGCAATAGCACTATCACTTCTTCTTGTCAGAGTGCACAAGGGAGATGGAGCAGGGAGGGCGAAGGTAAAGGAGGAGGCTGAAAGGTCGGGAAGCCCCAGTGAGGGGGTCTTCATGGATGAGCCCAGTAGAGCCTCAGTGCCATGATGCCCAGACCTGATTTAGGGCTTTCTACTGCCTCACTGTGGGGTTTTTGTTCACTTGCTGGATGGAAAAGCACTGCAAAAATGCTCCTTATACATTACTTCCAAATTTAAAGTTTAAGAAATAAAAATTCCCTGACTGAAAATCACAGAGCATTTTTCTGTGCTGATAAATTATATCATATATAATAATATTCCTATATTAAACTCTTTTTTTTTTTCCCCCCGGAAAATTTAATATAACATTCAAATAGAAGTGGGCTTTCTTCTGGGTAAAACAGAATTAAAAGTCAACTTTATTTTATTCACCAATTTTTTTCTGAAACTAAACTAACTAGACAGGTTCAATCTATATTAAAAAATGATACAAATTTACACTTCTGGTGAGTTGAAAATTGCTACTGAGGGTGTTCAAAATGTTTCAGTCAGGTGCATCCTTGCTGGGTAACCCTGGGATCATGCAATGCTGGTGGTCCTGGTATGAGCATATTAACTCTACCCTCAGAAGTGGAGGGAGCAGGGGATGGTAGTTTCCCTTGGATTCCTCTTGCAAATGTTGATTCTCTGAGGTCTACAGACAGTTGAGTTCATCCCATTGCCATCCCATTGCCATCCCATTGCCACTGGGGGAGGCAGACTGGTTGCCTTGGTTGCCTGTCTCCATGAGGGGGGAATATCTGACCAGTCTGATTGCAATAACCCAGTGAATTTAAATGTGTGTTGATGCAGGTGTACGCCCATGCACCCACATACCCACGTGGATCTTGATGAGCGCTCAGCTCCAACAGTCTTTAGAAACCCAGATAAAAATAACGTCACCTTAGGAAACCTTGCTGATTGGGATGGCTGTGGGGCTCCAACTGCCTCCTGAGAGGAGCTGGGATTTCAGCTTCAACTAAGGAACTTGCCAAGAAGTTGTGACACAGCCATTGCAGGCCGTCTACACTGCAGCCTACAGTTGTTCATGGTCAGCAAAAAAGCTGATCAAATAACATTTATCACAGTGCCTAATATTTATCACTTGGCCTATGCCCCACATTCTGAATAACTTATTTTACAGGTTATTTTTTTCCCCAAATGACAGGCTAAATGCAGGGCTTACTGATATAATTCTCAAAAGCAGTCCTTTGTCAGGTCTTGGGAGAAAGTCAAGTGCCAGGTTTCCCAGCAGTCTGTGGTCCCAACCAGCCATGTACTGCGGGAACACACAACCATGTGCCAAAACATCTGCTCACACTATCTCCTTGCAGACATGGGCTCCATTGTGTCAGGTAAGAGATATCCAAAGGCTTGAGTTCGTGTGTTGGATCTTCTTGCTGCTCCAAAAGGAAAGGACATGGGTGAGCCTCTTCTGTTAATCTACCTATGCTTGGTGCAGCAAGGATGGAGGAGAAGTAATGTGGGCTTACATAAAAATGCATTTTTCAAATAAGTAGTGGCTTCTTTTCTTTAGAAGAATGGCAGCCCCAATCACCTCGAGGCTGATGCACTCTTGGAAAGTGAAAAATTTATGGTAATAGTGATGGCAGAGAGGAGGAAATCTCTTTTGTAAGAAAACATGGTGCATAAACACACAACATAGCTCAGGCCACATCTTCATTTCACCCATAAGAAGTTTGTGCAAGTGCAGAAAAGTCCAGGTTTTTCTCCTGCCCCCCAAAGAAACATAATCCCGAGTTTATATCGGGTGGTTTATGGGAGTTTATTGGAATATCCAGCAGAGTTCATGTAATGTGTCATAAGGTAAAGCCTGTTCTTTGGTGATTTACAAGCAGTGTGTGCCGGTGTTACTGTAATTTATAGACCACAGATGGTCAGGGGTGCCCCTGCTGACTTGTAGCCAAATAAGAAGCTGAGCCCTGCGTGTCATCTGCTGCAGGTACCTCCAGCTCACTTCCCCAGACTAGTGCTGATCAAGATCTGCCTTCAAGCCCAGAGGGTCCCAAAACCTTTGCCTTGCAATCTGGGGTTGTTTCAGGAGGGGAAAGGATACAAATAATTAAGGCTGGGTGGAAAAAGCCCTAAGCCTATCAGAATGACACCAAAACAAAATTGCTTTTTACAATAATAACTTCCATTTTCAAGGCTGTTACTTCACTTAATGGGATATTGTCACCTGTTAAACAGAAAATGAAGAATGTCAGTCACCCCTTTCATGTACCAGTCTAAGACAAACATCTCCTCCGCAAAATTTTCTATATATTGATAAATCTCCCTTGCAGTGAACCTTAGGATAAATCATATCTTTGTCCTCATCATTTTACCCTTCAACTATGGTAATTACTCTTCAACTATGAATTGAAGAGTTCAATTACTCTTCAACTATGTTTTACTATTACTTCTTTTCAAGCTTACCTAAGTCTTTTCTTCTTTTAATCTTTTCAAATAACTATCTGTTTATTCCAGCACTTCCTTCTGATTCCCCAGGACTTTGCTCCCAGAGGTTGCATGAAACAGAGGGAGGACAGAACTGCCTGCACATCTCACCCAAATTTTTGGGAGATTTACTTTTCTTGGCCAGGGGATTGGGCCCCTTTTCACTTTTAAATTCTCTGCTTGACAAAGTTCATAGTGTGACCTCATATTTCTCCTGGACGTGTTTTTGTCCTGCTGTGTGTGGCCTGGTCCTGCCTGCAGAAACACCACGGTGGTCTCCATTGGGATCCAGCAGCATTGGGAGGGACATGCTGGATCCAGGGACGTGCTGGATCCAGGGACACCGGGCTCTTGGCTTGCCTGCTGCAGCAAGGCCATGCATTTTAACAAGGCCCCATCAATCCCCTTTTTAAAGGGCATTGATTAAGTTTTGTTAAAATAGGCTTTGAACTTAGCTAACCCTTTTGCTGGTAGGACGTTTCAGGGCTTTTTTCCTGCCAGGGCCACTCTTGACACCTGTTGGCAAACACAGCTGCAAATGCTGCTGAGAGAAACCTGCATCTGAACCCAAAACTGAGTGGGTCAATTTTTTCCCAATAGTAAAGACATAAGAGAATTTGGTGGCTTCTCTAGTTAATAAAGAGAGGGGGAAAAAAATTTGTTTTTCTTTATAGAGATGAGGGAAAAATGCACCCTATGGACAAAAGAAGCAGAAGGAAAGCTGTAATGGAAACAAAATTGACAGCCTCTCAAAACTCAGGTGGCACTTTCCTTTTCCAGTTAATTACAGTTTTAATTACATGGCTTCTTGTGACTCCTTGATACCTAATAAACTACACTCTATGGGGCGGCAAAGTTGAGTTTTGCTTGAACTGCAGGTGTAAGGCTCAGTATGAAACATAAATCAACTTAAACATGTTCCCATGGTGTGTTCAGGCTTTTTCTTCCTATTTGCATGTAAAAATCACATATTTTCAGTATTGTTGGTTAAAAAAAGAGAAAAATATTGAAGCTACAATGCAAAGAGTATTACCTTTGTGTCTTTGGATGTAAAACCCCCTTTTAGAAGGGGGAAAAAAAAAGATCTTTTATTATTTTAACCCCAGATATCATAAATTTTAAAGGAGTTATGCATTACCCACATACTGCCTCTCTCATTAACCTTTTTTTTGCATGGGATGTGGGTGAATAAGATAGAAAAGATCTTTGGCAGAATGAAAGCAAGGGGAAATTGATACATGGAAATAAAGAAATATTTAGCCTATAGGAGCTACCTCTCCTGAAGGTTTGGGAAACAGAGAGTGCCTGTTTATTCTTTGTGTATTATGCCATGAAAATGTGTTCTCCAGTCAGGCTCAAGCATGTGCCATATAGTACCTCTGAGCAAGGTAACACACTGATGACCTGTATCAGCAAAAAGCTGGAGACAGATATAGTCCAAAATTTTGCATTGGTCTCAATCCCACGGGATATGATGGGTCACGAGTCTGTGGCAGGAAAATCCACTGTCAAGATGGTCAATGCAGATTTCAGTGGAAAATTGCCCATTTCAGTGGAAAATTGCCCATCTTCCCTCTTCATCAAACCAAACAAAATTATTTTAAAGAAGCAGGGGAGGGGGAAAAGAGAGAGGAAAACAGACAGTAGAGCTTCACATATGGCATTTAGATGGTGCAAAACATGGGCAGCAAGGTTCATGTGTGGGACATGAGTGTATCAACAAGTCCTTCTTAACATGTAAGACAGGGAAGGGCTGTTTTTTTACTCTTTTATTTTATTAGTTTTAACTTCAGCTTGTGATTTGTCTGTTGAAGTATTGGTTTTAAATGAGTGCGAAAAAAAGTGTATTTGTTATGAGTGAAGAAAGAGAGCTCTGGGAAATAGAGCCTGGGTAGCACTTTTTCATGCCCAATAGGGGGAAGGAGCGGGGGAGGAAATCAAAATGTCCTGCTTGCCTTTCAACAAAAATATTTATTTCTGTCTTATTGTCTCATTGCTGATTACCTGAAGCAGCACTATCCATGGCTGGAGCAAGTGTGCTGAAGTCAGCAGAAGGTTTTGCTTGCTCCTCCAAGGGCTTCATGCCAATTGCCCCTAATTCCCACCTGCCTCCCCCATGGCACATCCCAGCCTCAGACCCTGTTCCCTGAAAACCACTGACATCACACTGACACCTACAGTGTTTAGAGTCATCTGAGGCACAGTCAGAGGCAACTTCCTTTATAAAAATGGGATATGACTTGGACAAAGCAGGCAGATTTCAGCCCTAACTTCAATAGAAATCTTGCCTGAAGACAGCCTTCCTGCAGAATAGACTTGTCTGGTGTCATTTCACCTTGATGTCCTGTTAATGAGTACTCTTCCTTGCTTCTTGTTGTTGTTTTTGGTAAAGATCATAATTTATTTTTTTCCCCACAGTCTGGCTGTCTCGTCTTTTTTGCAACTGCATATGATGCTTACCTGAACAACTCCACCTGCAAATAACAGGTTTCTGTCAGATCAATATTGTGTTAAACCCCTTGGGTATAAATATCTTGTACTCTTGTGGTCTGTTTGTGGGCAGTGTTTGGGGAGTCCAAAGCAAAAATGTGAGGAGCTGGACCATTATCTGCAATTTCTTTCTGTTATGTAGTGTAAGTGAAATAAAAACCCAACCCAACAGCCAAGAGAGAATTTTCAAGATGAGAAAAAGAAGAATTCCTCCTACCTTCCTCCCAGATAAAGTGTTCCATCATCTTTTTTAATTAGTCTTGTTTTTATTTTTGAAACCACACAAAGAGGCAAGTATACTGTTTCATATAGTTTCATATATGGTTTTTCAGAGCGCAAAAGGCAAGATAAAATTAAGGGAGCTAGAGAACGAGAGGAACAGGAGGGTAAAAAATAAAGTTTAGAAAAAAATTTAACTCCAGAGGGATTTTATTCAGAGCTGTGTCTCTCACTTCGTACTGGGATGTGGTGAGTGTGGCATCACAGCAGCAGCAAGGGATGCAAGTCCATGTTGGGGAGAAAGCTCACATGCCTATGGCTCAGCAAGGGGATGGACTAAGTGGAGGAATGGAGATGGAAGAAGCAGCAGCATCATGAGTATCTGTGATCCTAGCACTCCAAATGGTGTGGAATGTGAGAAGAAAGAGGAGAAAACATCAAATACGCTAAAAATCTTTTCAACAAATAAATAAAACAAAACTTTCCAGCTGAAGCAGAATATGCATTTTGTTTAGTTCTAAATGCTTCCACTGGAAGTTTTTGAATGAGGAGGAAAAAACAAACGTGAGTGGGGTGGGGATGAGGCCACTTGTTTCTGTGCATATTAGGTGGCCTGTACTTGGCTGGGTGGGAGCATAAATGGTGTGAGTGACGGGAGAAAGTGCAGAAACATGTGAAGAACCATCCTAAAGTGAATTCATTGCTGCAGGAAGACTGGCCCCACTACGGAAGGGGCAGGTGGTGACGCAGGAACAGCAGTGTTGTGTGCATTAAACCATATGCCACCAATCCACATGGCAATGTGGTCTGAAGTCTTTCAAGACAGTTCCAACTTGGAAAAGTCTTAAAAAGTTTTCAGATGGCATTTTTATGGTCTGCTGAAACACAAATGTCCATTTTTCTTTCCACAGAGAAAGTTTATCTGCAGGAAGGCGGGTGTGGGAGGCAGCCACTCTCAGACTTAGGTGCCCGGTTCCTGCTTCTGAGCTGGGTGAAGGAAGCGTGGCAGAATGGGGAGTGTATTTCTTCCCCAGTTGTTGGAAAGCTGTGCTTTAGTAATGGCATAACAGACAGCACATGAAGGAATATTAGATGCAAAAATGATCCCTTTGGGAAGGAAGCCTGGAAGAGGTTTTTCTGTCTAAACTTTGGAAGCCAGTGCACATCTGTCCAAACCTACCTGAGGACAGAAGTGTCCAGGTGATAGAGATCTTAGCCTCATTTGAGGCACCACCACTGAGGCAGGGTGGACTTAGATAGGGAAGGATTTTTTCCAGAGTCGAGCACTCCACACCATACTGGTATGGGGTGCATGAGGGATCAGTACAGTAGCAAGGGATGCAGGCTCATGCTGGGGAGAAATCATGTACAGCCATGGCATGGCAAGGAGAGGAAAAGAATGGAGAAGCAGTGATGGAAGAAGTAGCAGCATCCTCATGGTGGCTACAAGAGCTGTTGACCATGCCTTAGCATAAGCAGTCACCAGCACCCATAGCTGCTGCACTGGACTCCCAAGCATATTGCTCATGTCCTAGTGCTCCTACCCAGGGCAAACATTGCAGATCTAGCACTTTAGGAGATCTATTATTTTCTGGTTAAACAAGTCTATCTATTGTTTTAACCATCTCAGCTTTTTTTTGAGCTGGTCCCTCATAAATTCAGTCCAAGCTCAGCTGAAAAGTCCTGGTTTTTAACTTTTTGGAGGAACGTGACTTATGATTTCTAGATAGCTATGTTGAGCTTAACGTAATAAAAGTCCAACCTATGTAATATGTATGGGCTACTGTATTATAAATATTTAGTAACTTTTATGGAAAAAAGAAAGCATAGGGGTTACAGAAATAACCTTAAAGCAACGAAGTAAATGTAAAGAAGGTTAAAGTGTCTAACTCTATGTGGTATGAAGGCTAAAGCAAACCAGATCTGTTTTCTAGATACTTTTTCCACATACAGCTGTAACTGTAAATAAAGCAAGAAATAAAGCAAGTGCTTAAAGACAGGCAAACTGAAAAAAAAAAAAAAGATCTAAAGCATTTGGTTGGCATTGATAGCAATCATTTCAAAAAGCCCTGGAACATTTAAAGAGAATTAGAAAGGATTTTGCTTGAATCAAAGGGAGAGCACTTTCCATGGCTGGATGTGTATTTGGGTATCTGCAAACTGATTAAATCAGAGTGAACAGAACAGCCTTGATCATCCAGGACTTTTAAAACAGAAGAAAGGGGTTTTCCTGTTTGGGCTCTTTTTTTCTCACACATCTTACAGTTTTCATTCTTCTGCCTACTTGATGGCAAAGTAACATTTATTTCAGCACAGAGACTCGCAGAGAGCTTTGACAGGCCCTACAGGTCAAGCAGCTACAGAGTGCATCAAACCCACAGGGTGAGCAAATCTGGAAATATTTAGGCTTAGGGGTTTTATTGTGGTTTTTCTTGGTTTTTTTTTTTTTCCAATCTAACCTAAGTTTTGTTCTTAAAGAAGAAGTGGATATCTTCACTTTTCTCTACAATATCCATTAGGAGGCAGACAGGGCTCCTGCCATGCCACATGGCTATGTGCCATTCCTTTGGCAGTGTCAATTCCATAACCAGCTTTCCTGCTGCACAAGCCAGAAAAGGCTTTCATGAGGACTTTGCTGTTGCTGGTGATTCAACCTTGGTATGCTGGTGATTCAATCTCAGCCAAGTGTAGAGAGGGGGATCAAGCCTCCCTAAATCCCTGGCTGGCCTTCTTCTCCTTCACACCAGTGGTGTTGGTGGTCTTGGCTCTTTGTTCTGGTCCCCCCCAGCCATGTGTGAGGGAGCTTGGACAGTGCCTTGCTTAATCAGCAGGTAAGTGTTTTCTGTTTGTGGAACAGGTAAGTGTTTCTGTTTGTGGAAAGAGTACAGAGAGGAGTGAGGCAAAACATTAGAGCCCACCTTGAGTCCCACTGATGTCAAAGAGTGCATCTTCTCCCCAGCCTCCACCCTTCCCAGGTCCACTTTGGCTGAAAAGAATTCTCTCTTTCTTTCTTTTCCTTTTTTTTTTTTTCCCTTTTTAGCCTCCTCCTGGCCTAGGCAATGTATTTAGACAGCAGGAAGTGAGGGAGGAGGGAAGAGGGGACTGTGGCAAAGGGGATGGGAGGGAGATCCTTCCCTAGAACAAGAGCTCACATTGGTGGGTCTGTTCCCATGTTCCCATCACCCCACTCCTCACTCCTCCCACACAGCCATGCAGAGACAAGGGCAAGACAGGGGATGGGATGAAATCAGCAGAATGATGAGAACTGGGTGTGGAGAGAGTTGGGGGTGGTGGGGTCAGGTGTTTTCCCCTTTAAGTGTCCCAACATGTGTTTGATAGAAACTTGAAAGCTGCAAGTGTGGGATGGATGTACTGCAAATCCAATGCAAACAAACAAATGAAACAGGCAAAGTGAAAATGAAATTACATTAATCCCCTGCTTTTCTACCACCTCTGTATAGTCAAATTCAGTTCACAAGCATACAGGGTGACCCAGCTACCAACATAGGTGGCAAGAGCCTTTCCTTTCCATTTGATGGAAAGCCTCAGTTGTTTTTACATCAGGGAATGGATCTTGTAATTTTCCCTAATGATATTTAGACTCACGCACAGGATCTCCAACACCCAAGAACTGTTACGTTTTTAAAACCTTGTATGGATTCCCACTGGAACCCATGGAAGAGGGAACAATCCTGCATGGATCCTGCATTACCTGGAGCAATATTTCCCTGCTCGTGCCTGGGGTATCAAGGGGACTTGGCACAGCTTCTTCCATAAGTGTGACTCATCTCCAACCTGCCATCCAACAGCCTGGTTTTATGGAAAATTAGGTATAAGAAAACTCACTTCACTCTGCTGACAGAAAGCAAATAGCAGTGCAAAGAGGGCTGATTCATCTATTAGAATAGGCACCTTTTTCTTTGCAGATCACCCTTTTTTCTAATTTTTGCAGTATTTTCCTTGCTACAGCTAACATCCTAAATAACACTAACCCACCTCCCTGCTACGAACAGTGAGCCTTTACAGTGCTATGGAGAACTGTTTTGGAGGTACAAATCACTTGACCTAAAGACTCTCCCTGGAGTGTCAGTGCTGTGTGCTACATTTTCTCTCTGCCAAACTCTTTATTTAGCACATGCTAAAGAACATTTAACATTTAAAGATCCCCTCTGTACATCCTCTAAGTGTCTCTATTCTTTGCTTGTAGATTAATATGTCTTCTGTGAAAATGAGATAATTGATTACATAGCTGTATTATTTACAAATGAAATGTTGTTCATGTATTGACCTTTAATTTCTATAGCTCAATACTAGTCCTTGTATAGCATTTTTAATTAGTGAAGTGGTTACAAGAATTACAAGAAAAGAGCTTCTGTAGATGCTGTTAATAAGAGGAAACTTTAAGATGGCCTGCACATTTGAAACTGCAAAACATAATATTGGATCAGGTTCAACTTACCAAATCTCTTTTTGGAAAGAGAAAAAACCTCCTGCTTCCAAAGGCACCACAAGTGTAATGCAGACTGAAGGGGATGATCAACAGACACAAGTGAGTGTTTGCCCTTCCCTCTTCTTGAGTTCTTCTCCATCAGGGAATTCATTTCAGCCCAATCTTCTTGATGAGCAATGAGCAAAGCCCATCTGAGCATTTCAAGATGATAAAATCAGGGGACTTGGGCATATTCACAGAAGCAAAGCTCCTAAAATTAGTGGCTGTGGAGCACCAAATGCCATTGTCAAAGGTGCTAGAGATGCCAAACTGGAGAAATGTAGCAAATTCACCCTCCTGAAGCAGGACAGGGCCGTCTGAGCTGTAGAGTCAGGCTGGATTAAGTAACGGTACACCCACAGCCCCGGTGGATAGAGTAGGCAGCCCCATCCCTGGCCATGGTGTTGCACTCAATAGCTATAAGCTCAGGATATCTCAAACCCAGCTGAAAGAGAGATAAAGGGAAGGAAGCAGCAAGAAATAATTTAATATGGCATAAATACAGTCCACAGAAGTCTGAGCTTTAGAATGAAATGTATTCTGCTTGGGAAGGGGAGGACATCCCCTGAGGCATACCAACAGCCTTGGGGAAACTTTGATTTCAAGAATAACCAAGAAATAACTCCAGACATAAGTTTGACTTAGTCCTCTTAGAAATGCTTTGGTCTGGTTTAGTTTGGTCTCTTAAATGAGTACTGTTCCTAGTTGAAAGCAGGGATTTGGATGGGAAATAAGTGTGCTGGAAGCAGGCAGCTCCGTGATGTGTTAGCCAAGCCACTCAAGGTGCTCAATATCAGGTGGCTGATCAAAGGCAGAGATGCATAAACCATTGCATAAACCATTACATATACTCCACAGGGAGCATAAACCATTGCAATGCTTAATTTCCACTAATAGAGTCAGACAAACAACAACAACAAAAATTATCTAAATTTATCTGGAAAATGTGCTTCTAATAAATCTCCAAACAGGCAGAGCTCAGGTTGATTCCACCTTCCTTCTCCAGGAGGGTGAAGGAGGATTTTCCTTGTGGAAAATATTCAATATATTCAGACTCATGAATAAAAATATATGAAACATAAAGCAAATAATTTAATTTCTCAGTTACAACGATGTTAGTTACAGCTATGAAACAAATCTTGTAACTGCAGAAGAGGGATTTTTTAAATCGTTTTATTAATTCAACAGAAGCATATTAGAAATGTCTGTCATTGCAAGTCTGGAGAAAAGTATTAGGTTCAAATAAGGTCATTGAGGAAGGATAGAGGAAAGTAAGGGATGGAAGGCTTAAGCACTTTTTCAGCATCCTGTGTATACAGACAAATAGCACAAATCAATCTTCAGAGTGTCTGTTTTGGGGAACCTTCACCCCAATACACATGGTCATGTGTAACATCCACTGAACTGATGAGAAAAGCTCCACATCGTCATCTTTCAGCACTCTGAGAAATGTGAGCTGGCTGCTTTGACAGCTGAATTGTCAACAATCTGTACTTTATCTGAGGCGTCTCAGGTACCAATTTTTGTTGAGGGGCTGGTCATGTTCTCCTCTAAGTATCATCATTTTCTGGCCTAGTGATGATCCCCTGTTCTTACTGAGCAGTCATTCCTATTCAAGGGTATTACAAGAAACAAAAACAAGCGTATATTCAAAGCAGCTGAAACAATTCTGCTGTTTATGTTTGGGTCTACCACACAAGTTAATCATACATCTATGACGCAAACCATGGTGTAATTTTGCCGAAGGTGGCAGCAGTTTTTGGGCAACCCCAGTTCATGGCTATCCCCATGTCTGTGCAGAAAAGTCCCTATACAGGGCCAATCCACCTCATATGATCAAATTTTTAGCCTTTGTCACATCTGAAAATAGCAGGGTGGGGGTGTGCTGCTTCTTGAACACAATATATCCCATACATCCAGCTTTGTGGGCTAAGCAGGATGCAGGGACCTCTCAGATGTGGAGCCAATAGGGAGTACTCCGGCTACCTGGGATTTTATAAATCTTTCAGCTATCAGTCTTTCGGAGCTCCAAATGCAAAATCCAGCAGCCCGGGATATCATGTGGATTTATGACTTGGGATTTATGAACTGGTCTGGATAAAATAAGAACTGCCTGACTTTTCCTTTTTCTTTTTTTTTTAGTTTGAGAAAAAGAAATCATAAAAAATTAAGACCTGATTCCTTTTTCCCTTTTCAAAGCTTGTTGTTTATACAAATGTGGATGTCTTGTATCTATTCAATTATTTTGAGTTTTCTTCTTATCTGTGTGCTTTCTGGAGCTGGAAGCAGAACAGAAAACAAGCAATGCTGCTCTCCCAAGGTTTCCTGCCTGATAGGAATATCCTGAAGAATCATGCTTTTGGGGCCCTCCCAGCCCTTCTCCTAAAGTTAGGAAAGGTGCTGATAAATGTTTAAGAAGATTTCTGGGTATTTCCAAGCAGTGGGATAGATCCTCACCATACTGCTGCCCCAGCTCTCACCCACTTTCATCACTTTTTCCCCTAAATAATTTTGCAGCTCATTTTATTTTTCATTTGATGCACGCCAAGTTTTTGTTATAGGTATATATGCAGGCCCATATATATGTGCACAATCACATGCCTATTTACAGCTGCATAAACATAGACACATGTAAGTTTATGAGAGAGTATTATGGGTGATTTGTGTAACAGTTGGACTGGATGGTCTTGGAGGTCTTTTCCAACCTTAATGATTCTTTAATTCCATGATTCTATTAATTCTTTTTTAAAAAAACAGTAAAGACTATCTGGATTTTGTTACTAGTGAACTGTATATATTTTGCAAGAGAGCCCATCCCAAAGGAATTTCTAGTCTTTCCTCTAACTTGTGACCTTCCTTTTAATATTTCTCATCTTACAAAAAAAAAAAAAAAAAAAAAAAAGGAGATGGTGTTTACCTTGGTCAGGAAGTAAACAGGTCATATATATTTTTGTCCTCTTTTCTGACTGACCCTTTCATACCTCTGCTAACAGTTTCTGAATAATTTTCTGCCTGCAATCCTTGAATTCTGCTTTTTCTTTTATGGATCATGGTATCCCTTAGGAAAAAGCAACCTAATAAATAGCTCAAGTCTTTCAACCTCCCACCTTCCCCATCCCTGTGGGCACAGTATTCACATGCTAGTACTGCCAGACCATGCCAACTCCTCCACCCCAGGCTGATGAAACCTTTGCACTAAGTCTTCATCTCCTCACACCTCAAGCTGGTAACACGTAGATGCTGGTACTGCTGGGTTTAACCTCCACATGAGATCTGCACACACCGGTGAGCATCTCCTCAGGCTTCTGACAACCTCTCCAGAAGGGAAAGGGCTGTGCAGGGAGGACACATGAGGAAGGGTGCTCTCACCCCTTCTCCTGGTGCCGCCCCAGCCACTAAGGCAATGCCACACCAGCAGTAGTGGACTGGGGATGATGCTTCTGGAGCAGCTTAATTTTGCTCTGCCTGTGAAGAACAAGCTTTTACATCACCTTTGGTGCCTGAATAACCTAATGTGAGGGTGTTGATGACACCAAGGAATTCAAGTCATCCAACCAAACTCTCCCAGCCCCTGTCCTGAGAGTCACAGCATGGAAATGCAACAGACTCAGTCTAAGAAATGTCAGAAACTTACTCTTTGTGGGTCTGAAGGAAAATGTGCTGCTTTGTTTCTAATTACTGCAAATTCAGAGTGGAGCTTTTTTCAGCATGACTTGCAGCCCAGGAAGAATTTGATTTGGAGATTTTTTTAATAAAATCAAGGAGCCCAAATCATGTCTCAGAGCTAGGTATAAATGGCTGCTTTAAAAAAGAAATCCAAAATGTTATTGTTTTTTAATTATTCCATGTGAATTTTCCAATTGCCATCTCTTTTTAAGCTCAGAAGTTACATGGTGAGCAACCAGGTTTGGGATGGGGAGGCCAGGAGACTGCTCCCTGACTTAGCACCTCCCTAACTTCAGCTTTAGTTATGAAAGTTTGCAGAAAATTTCATGTGAATTAATGAAATTTTATGAGCAATGGGGAAGGTGGTGTTTGGAAATATGTCTTTCCAGTTTTCATCCCAGTGAGCATCTCTATCCCTGGTATTTCGGGTATCCACTGCAGTTCCCATTCAGGCACTGGAGACATTTTGGGGGGCAGAGTCAGGGCAACCTGAAAAATAATTTTTTCTCCTCTGCAGGCTATTTCTGTCCACTTTTCACATCACTGGAAGCTGGAGAAGAGAAGGTGGCTCTCATTGTGGCACCTGGGATGTGGTACCCACACCAGAGCAGCTGTGTGCAGGAGCTGAGGAGGGAAGTGGAGCAGCAGTTGTCTCCCTGGGACATCCCAAGTCTCTCACCCTTCTCCCTGCAGCACCCAATACTAAAAAAACCCACCAGACACTGATTGTGTGCCAAAAGCATCTTCATTTGGCTGCTTGGTCCTGGTACATGGCTCCTGCCCTCTCCCAGTCCCGGTACTACCTCTGGCATTGTCCATTAAAAATTATCACTCCATCAGAGAGTGAGGGAGGGGGCTTGGGGCAGGCTCTGATGCAAGGCACTAAGTGTCTGGACCCTGCTAAGTTCAAAGGCAGCCTCCCTCCCACCCTGAGGAGGGATGTAGCCGGCCAGAGAATGGCTGGAGGCCACACAGACAGGAAGGTATGTAACAATCCATTTATCACTTTGCAAATATTAGTGCTGCTTGCATTTGCTGCAGCAATATTTCTTCTTGGAAATTGGTGAAGTGAGTAATAACAATGTTATTTATTCTAAGACCTTGGAACTGAGAAGCAATAACAGGGGGACTGTTCCCTTGAAAGCTTCAGAGGTGCAGGAAATAAAATGGGGGGGGCAGGGAGAGAAGGTTGGGAAATAGACCAACAAAGATCTGGAGGAGAGAAAGCCATTGAAATCTAGTGTTTAATTTCTTTGCCCCAAAGGTAATAAAATGCTTTTTGTAATGATTTATATATAAACAGGCAGGATGGGAAGAAGGGTGAATATTTCAGATTTATCTCTGGCTGGAACATCCAGCAAGGTAGCAGGGCATGCAGCTTGGATTCGGGGTCTGGCAAAGAACCTCATTCACCACAGAATCTCCTGGTTCTCTTCTTGCATTTTTTTTTATTCCTGTACAGCCCCCCCCCCCCCCAACCCCTCCCTTCCCCTTACATCCCTTATCTGAATATATAAGGCTGCCCTTTGCTCAGATTTATGGGTTGGGGCAGCACTGGGTGTATTTACAGTCTCCTGACCTGCAGACCTACAGCTGAACAAGAGCAGGAGGAAACCAGGACCTGTTCCATAAACAGAGACAGATCCATGGGGGAGGCAGGAGGAATTGTGAGCAGCACTTAACATTTTTAACTATTTGTCCAAGCCAAGGAATTAGTGATTAGATAGGGGCAAAGAAAAATGAGAAGCAGGGTTAAAGATTTAGAAAAGGTGGGGGGAAAGGCAGCAACAACCAACAGAGGCCCCAGGTTTGGGATGGGAAGAAAATAAAAGTTATTGAGATGTTATAAAATGTTTTCCAGGGCAAAAGGGAAGAAATGAAAGCGGATCTCCAAAGCATTTTAATCAAGTTCTGCTTTTCTTGGGTAGGACCAAACAGTGCTTTTCAAGTCTGATTATCTTTTGAGGAGGTAGGTTACTTAGTCTGTGTTTATTCAGGAACTAATTGCCTCAGATTAAGTAAAAAAAAAAAAAAAAAAAAAAAAAAGAAAAAGACAGAGAAAGAAAACCTTACTCAATGATAATAAATATTTCTTAGGTCCGTATCTATCAGTTGCTTTGTCAGTAGGCATTCAGCGCAGATGAGGAAATATTTGAAAGGGGCCAGAGGATTTACTCAACTTCTCAGAGGCAAAGGCAGCAAAAGTGGCAACAATCTGGAAAATAAATCTGGAAAATAAATATATGAAATGCAATGTATGTAAGGGTCACAATATAGCATAACTATATCAACATGATGAACAGCTTTGATGAAAATGGTAAACAAAACCACCCTCTCTTCCTGTGGCTTGTTTTACATTGCAATAAACCACTGACTCTATAACCTATCAGAACATGCTGTGATTTTATGCATCATTTCCAACTACTATTTGAACATTTGGTTTAGAGTAGTCATGAACCATAATTAATGGGATTTTTTTTGTGTGTGTGTCCTGATAAAAAGCAAGCTTTATTGTATTTTATTACCTGTTGGTCCAAAGCTCCATATAGTTGATGTAAATTCATTGTAGGTTTTGTAGGTTTTAGGCTGGGGAAATAGAGGAGATGGGGGTTTTGCACATGACTATGATGAATTAACATTTACAATTTCTAATCAAACCCAGAAGTTTAGGTTGAGATGCCCGGTCCAAATTTTCTTCTCTCCAATGGGACACAGAGATTTTGGCCCAGCTCAGCCTACTAGGAGGAAAGGGGAAAAAAAAAACCCCAACAACCCAGGCACCACAAAGACCATGGAGATGAATGGCTCTATTTTATGAGCCATAAAAGTTTTATTCATCTTGACACTGAAACAGGTTTAGGCAGCGAGTTGACACGCCTTAAATAAATAAGTGGAATTAATTCCCCAGCTCTTGAAACAATAGCGGAGTGCCCGTAACGCTGAGAGCAGCTCCGTTGTTTCCCGTTGCTGCTCGATATTGATATTATTTGTGGGTTGGTTTTTTTTTTTCCTCTGGGGCCTGGTTGCTCCACTTCAGATTCTTCCCCTGTTTTATTAGAGGTTGAAAAAGGTTCAAGACCTGGTTGTACCACTGCTCCCACCGACAGCTAAAGAACCAGTTTGGCGTCTGGTTTGTCTGTTGTTTTACTGCTGACCTTCAAATCAACTTTCCCCCCTGACCCCAGGAGGCATCTATCATGACAAGAGGCTGTTTAACACAAATGGTGCCCATTTATAGGGGAAGAGAGTCAGAAGATTTCCTTGGTTGTTGGTTTTTTGTTTTTCTTTTCTTTTTTTAAATGAAGAATTTTGTTTTTTCACCCCTCTTTTCTCAGTCACCACAGGTGAAATCCCTCCTAGCAGCTGGCTTATGAAATAATGTGAGGGGAGGCCTTAATGAGCTGAAAGCACCCTCAGCTGGAGATAAATATATGCAAATGAGATGCACAAACAAAGGAGCCCGGACAGAGAAATATCTGCAATTCCAGCAAAACGCTGCCTGCAGCTAGAAGATGAACAGCTTTGATAAAATGGTAACAAAAAGCACCTTTTTCTCCTCCAGCTTGTTTTACATTGCAATAGAGCATTGTTATTGTAACCCATTGGAGCATGCAGAGGTTTTCTGCTGCTTCAAAAAAAAAAAAAAGAAAACCTGTTTAAACATTTGTTTTTAAGGCATTCATGGGCTATGAGCAATGTGATAGCTCTGAGTTTTTTGGTGGCTTGCAGCGGGTTTTTTGGGGGTGTCGGTTTGGTCATGGTGGGTGTTTTGGGTGGGTCTTTTTCTAAGCTATTTTTTAATATATATATTTTTAGTATATATATTACCTGTTGGACTGTCTCTGACTCGGGTTGCTGGTGATTTTGTAAAAGGTATTTTGCAAGGGGGAAGACAGGGTGGGGGTGGTTGTTGCTACTCAAACAACAAAAAGAATATTAATCCAAGTTTTGCTTTCAAATTTGGAGGGAAAATTCAAGTTGACAACTACTAAGAAGCAGCTTGGGGCTGGGGGTGGGGCGGGGGAGAAGAGGGGAAAAAAATCCAGACTTGAACACTCACCAAGCAGCACCAAAACAGGCAGCTTTAATGAAAGCAATCAGGCCTCGGAGCTAATTCAAAGACAGACATCTAACATGCTGATTTTAATAAGCTTTTAAAAGGCAATCTCTAACTTTTAAAAGTCGCTCTATTTAATTTAATTGGGGGGGCGGGGGGGGGGGGGTTGGTTTATATATTGCCAAAACAAACACAGTCACTAAAATATGTTTTCAATATGTATAAGTAGCATATCTAGAAAATGTTTTAAATTAGCCCCGTATTTTGAGGGGAGGGGGAGAGGATGGAGGAAGGAAAGAAAGGCACTTACTTGGGATGAGTCAAAGACATTTTCCAGGGGTCATCATGTCAAAAAAATACCTTTATCTTCTCGTCCTTGCCTTTATGAATGCTCCTGTATGAACATATGGATGTCTCTTTACCTATAGGCTTCTTCAGAAAACAACCCTGACCAATCGTCCCTTGGAGATAGGCAAGCCTGCCTTTCTAAAAGGCAGAGGAGAAAAAGGCAGAGAAAATACAGTGCTGTTTAACTTTTAACCTTATGATATCATTAAATAGATAATTATGGATTTATAAACTGAGGGTAAACACTATAAAGTTTAGAGGGCCCTTTACTCCAGGCACTAACCACAATTTTTATATCTGGCAAAAAGAAGAAAAATAGACTTACCTTTAAAGAAAAAATCCCCTTCTGTATTTGGCACTTACAGATGTTAGAGCAGACAAGTGTTGGATTTCCCGATGTCAAGAAGATTTCCTAATTTTTCATAGCCTTCTCTTGTTGCATTTTTGGCCTGATGTAGGAATCATCAATTTAATTTGTGGGGCTGCACACTGGAAATCAAGATCTACGTGTACGTGTGCTTTAATGCACCCTAAAACCTGACAGGCAGCTGTCTGCTTGCAGTTGCCCCAAGCTCAGGATTTCAAGAGTTAATAAAAACTTGGTTCTATTAGGAAGGCTTTCTTTTTGCAGCCCAGGTTTGTAGCAGCATAATTATGTTCAACTGCTGCTGTTTGAAAAGGGCAAACAACATCTTAGGCACAGAACAATGAAATTACAGCTGAGATTTAGGTTAGCAAAAGCCGTCTTCTGCAGGCTTTTATGATTCATTATTTCCCATTAAATACAGTATTAGAAGTGTACACCAGATAGCTCATGGTTGCTGCGCTCAGAGCACATTATCTATATTACACAGGTCTGGGGAGCAGAATTAGAAAACTTTGGGGGAATGAGCAATATGTGTTTGCTGATAGAAGTACCATATGGCTCATCTTCCTCAATTGCTTTCATTGCGACTCTGATGCTGGAGAAATTAAAGTTTTATTTGATGTGGCACAGCTTAATGAACTGTCTTCTGTTAGGAAAATTGAATATGTTTCCTGTTATTTGAGCACAGAGCCCTCATGGTTTTGGTTGATGAGGGATGCATTATGTATTGTTTATTTAGCATTTTGAAAACAAAAGCAGATATTGGAGGTAAAATTGATTACTGCAGGATGTGTTATATAATCACATTTTTCTCTTTAAATTATGGCTTTGCCTATTGTTTTTATGGGAGCATTTTTTGCTGAGGGGGGGAGGATGTCCCCTAATAAAAAAAGAGAGGCTGTCAAGGCAAAGTATATAATCCCTGCTTTGTTTAAAAGCAGCGTTAGAGCTTTTTAAGTTTAGAGAAGGACATGGAAATAAACGAAATGCACTTACACGTATACTAACCTGCAGGTCCAGTGGCTGCCATGACATTGGTCTGGGGATGCTTGAGGACTGTGTGTGCACTGGGGCTGTGTCATTAGAGGAAGACTCATTTGTCCATCCTAGGTGGAGGACCCAAAGAGGGGAACATCCCAAATTCAGGAACCAAATATCCTGGATTTCCCATTTCTTAATATATCAGACAGAGTTAATTGCAAAATGTTAATACCTGCCAGGGTGGGGGTCAATATAGCTGGGGAGGATGCAGAAAATTATTGGGAGGAGAGAAGCCCATGTTACCAGGCACTGCAATATCAGTCATTTATCTGGGGCAAGAAATAAGAATATTGATGGAAAGATGGCTCCGATTAAATGCAATGTGTGGTTTTGGCTTTGTTTGTAGTGTAAACAGACATGCACACACCAAGGACTAAATACCCTACCTATGTCATTGGGGTGGTTGGCAGCTATAAGCCCAGTGATAGGCAAGGGCTGTGGGTGCTAACCCTTCTTCTCTCCAAGGGAGCAGACAACTGTACTTCAGCTCTGAAACTTACAGGCAAAAAATTTTAATATCTCTGGAGAATGTTATTCTTATTAATTCCACTTCTACTTGTTTGAAATCCTGCCCCATGACACCCTCTGACTTTTGCTGTTATTGATCTCCCAGGAAAAGAGAGGTGGGGATCGGGGAGCAGTGAGTGGAAGGCAAAAACTGCCTGTGATAGCTCAGTGCTTCTCTCCTGCCCTTATGCTGCTTTAACAAAAAGACAATTTGTCTTGTGTGCCC